>NW_019230996.1:0-189876 GCF_002742605.1 Olea europaea var. sylvestris
ATTAATATATGAAAACTGAAAACTTTTGCAAGTTTGTCTAGATATCACTCTTCGGGAATTACAGATTTAATAAAGATTTAGAATAGATCCAAGAAATATTAAAATCTCAAATATTAGATAATTTTTAAAACAATTGTAATCGATGATCAGTAATTATAAACATAGACAAAACTATAAACATCAATCCAAATAACTACTACCGCATGAATTAACAGATCTAAAAGTTCTTATCTAACAACAATATAAACATAAAAAAGAGAATGAAAACCCATATTATATTTATGCAAAAGAAATACCTATAAATAAAATAAACTAAACGCCATATTCAAATGCACTGACAGATGTGTGCCACAAAATGCACAAAATAAATTTGTACTAATAAAAGAAGAAATAGTAGTAAAAGTAATATCAAACGTGGAAGGTACAGGTAGCAAATTCAATGCAATTGTAGATTTAGATTCCAAGCAGACTTCATTTCGAGTGAATTGTGATAGAAAATTTATTTTCCCACTCCTAAATCGTATAATAGTACAACTTTGAACAAGTAATCATGGTTATAATAGAATGTACAAAAGTTCAGTAGAAATCTAGAAATAAAAGCCAAGGACTGGAGTAACAATAGAATCAAGAAGTAAAAAAGAAGAAAACAAGAATATATTTGTCTAGAAACACAATTAGAGAGGCAAAGTTTTGCATATTAGTAGCAATCCATATAAGATAAAAGCAGAAACACGTAACTAATAAAATTAAATTCCAAAAGAACACTTTACAAGCCTAAGATGGAATTCCTCAGCGAGAGGGAAAAGGAAAAAATTCAATCGATAGAAGAGGATTATCATTCAACTATAAATAAACCATATGTAATAATATCTTTCATATGAAATTGTGTATCTTTTGTTTCTTCTCAACATCACAAATTGCATATTTGTTAGGTTTTCTGGTTAATCAATTGAAAGGACGACGAGAGTGAAAAACAAAGATAATATTGGTGGGTTGTTCGTAAATGCTCAATATGTAATCTCTAACTTGCTAATAACGATCATACCAACCACCATAACTTTCCTTGACAATTATACACAATGCATTATTTCATTGCATTTTCATGCTAGTAAGCAATGGAAAGGATTTTTACGAAAATCGGAATGATTAGCATCATCCTTAGTTAAGTATTCAGTGCATAAAAAAATTAATTTTCTTACGAATCAGCACATTTATACAAGAAAAACATAAACATACTAAACTAAGTAACTGAAGTAGCTGATTTTTAAATTAGGTCACCCATACAATAAGATGGTTTACTCACCGCTTACTGTTAAATTAACCAGACGATTCAGAATTACTTCCTAGCCTATCTCTAACTAATTCTTTACTTCCAACTGTTCACTCTGAATTATTGTTTTTATGGATACCTATTATTTACTACCATACGTGGAATGATTTATAGTATATATAACTTGTCTTCTCTTGGTTGATGGTATGAACTAATAGATAGGTTCGAGAAAATAGATGACTTGACACTTAAGCTTACATTTGCTTCCTTCTACCCCCTCAAACGACCTGAAAAGATATTTGCATAATCACAAGAATATGTAAAACACAGAATCTGCACATACATTGTTGTTATCGAGTTCTCTTATCCTTAATCAAGGCAATTTCTAAAGCGTTCCCTTGTTCCTCGAACAATGGTTGTATCTGACATCATTTAACCAAAAAATAATTAATAAAGTTAACTGGGTATGTCTATATGTTATTGAAAAACAATCATTGTGCACGTAAAGCTTGGGATTTTTATGGACCTAAGTGTTAGTATGCATAAACTTGATGCTTGCGGGAGGACCCAGACTTTTAGTATTATGGGGTCAAATTTTTAAAAATAATTTTTTTTAATAAACAACATAATATCAATGAAAATAAGTTAATATGTATTTTGACACTTTGAAAACGTCGTATAATTACATCGTTATTTATATTATTAAATAAATTTTGCTACTTATATAATTTGTTTATCATTTCACTAGCAAATGCTGAGTTAAAATTGAGTAAATTAAATTGAAATAAAATTCAAGTTTAATTCAGGAAGTAAATTAAATTCAAATTTAAAGCAGATATAATTCGAAAGTAATTCAAATTGTATTTAATCCGTAATGACCCTAAAAAATTTACATCATATTTCATGTAAGACTTCCAAATGAAATGATATAAATTATATTGAAAAATTTATCGTGTAAAAATAATAATTAATTGAATTTTTTAAAAAGAAAAAATGAGTTAGACATCTTTATTGAGGCATACGTTTGATACATATTTAACTATTTTCGATATCCGTTTGGACCATTCGATATGAAAACGATGTAGTTTTTGAAACAAACTTTCACATGACATAGACGATTTATGGATTCAGATAGTACATGATCGCAAACGAATTTTTAAAGTTAGGATATTATCGAACTTCTCAAAATACTAGTTTTAAACGGTCTACTTTAACATGTCATAACTTTTGCTATAGTTGACCACTTCTCATGCCATTAATGAGTGAAAAACTAGGCCATGAGTACTTCGAAATGGTATTAAAAATGCAATATTTTGACTTCATTTGACATCCCGATAAGTGCATCAAAGTAGATTGTAAAAAAAAAAAAAAAAAAAGGCGGCAAAATTTTGTGTGGTGATTTGACCACATGTGGGTCCGCTCCTGACAACATGTACATAATTGTTTACATAATGATTTACGTATATATAATGTGGTAAAATATGATTTAATCAAAATTTCTTCAATCAAATTAAAAAAAAAAAAAAAAACTTTTCCACTTTATTTTTAACACATCACCTATATATAAACCATTATATAAATTCATTATTTACCTTGCCTTTATTAGAGAAACGTGATCACGGAAGCACATAAAATGTTTCATGCCGCTATCTACCTTCAACCTCACTACACGCTTTCGATTTTCATGAGTGGTAATGGATTGAGTTAATTCTGTTTGGCCCTTTGAGGTATTGGATCTATTCATCCATTAAAAATGAGCTAGACCTATGAATTGAGCTGGTGGGTCTCATGTTAAATGGAGTCTGAATTACCCTTCAAATTGTAGTTTGTTGTCAATTCAGTCACATATATACTTTTTTTACAAGTTAGTTCAGCCTAATATATGGAGAATTTTGAGTTTGGGTTGGGGCTATGGCTCGTGTGGTCATGAGCTTGGGTTGTCCATGGGTAGAACCCAAATGAGCAAAGGCGTACGAGCTCATGAGTTCCCAATGGGTGATAATCAACCCAGGATACTTGCTACAAGATGAACCAGCTTGGGAGAGCTTAGCCCATGATTTTCTAATTTTCATTTACTTTTAGTTTTCTCTTGCTATGATTATTTTAATTATAGATGCCCTTTTTAAAAATTTTATAGTCCCTGTTTGGTGTCCATCGTTCTAAAACTCTTTTGCTACATGATTATTTTCAATTATATATTTACACAATAAAAATATTCTGAATGTAAATTTAAAAAAATTTCCTACCTTTTAAGTTTAATCATACATTCTCATAAAAATAAAATTCAAAACTCTCTCTTTTTCTTTTTTTTTCTTTTTTTTAATAATGAGTAAAAAACTAGGGCTTGGTTCTCTGTAATAGTTATATACAATGATTATATATTTTGTTGTCCATGTTACAAGATGGATAATGATGACACTGTATTTTGTAATGAATATTTAATAATTTTTTTAAGCAATTGAATATTTGAATTTGAATATAAAAAGTAATTTATAGTCCATAAATTCATAATATATCATTTCATTTGAAAATCCTTTTATGGTTTATTCAACATATATCCACACTTTCGTAATAATACCAAACAAGTATATAATCAAGTAATATTATTTATCATTAGTGATGATCACCATCAATTTAGATAGCAATAGACTGCTAATTCATTGTGAAATTATTTCTACATCTTTAAACAGCTATATGTCTGCAAGTCATCCCATTTCTACTATAATCATAAAACGAATTATAAATAATATGTGTAAGTGTAAAAATGACTCCTTAGACCATAATATTAGTATTCTTGCAAATTTGATGTGTAACCTTATGTTCACATACATTTTCGAACGTGACCATTAGACCCAATTTGCTATAATATTTCAATTATAGATACTTCGGATTTTATATATAAAAGATATTCACTTTGTGTTTATTTCAATTTATCAAGGTTTTAATTAAATAAATCATTTTATGATTATATGCTAGTGTTAATAAATTTACTTCACAAATGTAATAAATGAAAACGAAAATATTGAAATCTAAAAGAAATTTTGATTTCTTATGGACATTTATAACAAGTTTAGACTTTATTAGATTCCAGTATAACACTTTGACTATGACTAGTTTAAATAAAATGCAATAGCTCAAGTGATCAAGTAAGAATAGATAATCATCTTAAAGATGAACAAGTAGACAAAAAAAAATTCTTACATTTTTAGTAAAATTTAAACTCGAGATTTAAATTTAAATTTAATTTTTTATAATTAATAATATAAAATATAAATACTTTTAATGTTCAAAAATACAAAATATATCAATATAAATTGTTAACCTCAATTTTTGCGTCAACAGAATCACGATCATGTCCCTTCAACGTTGACGTCACATGTGCATTTGAACACCTTGTCGGGAGACAAAATTCACCGGTCAAAAAAAATGTTCGGCAACCGTTTGCATTTTGACAATTAAGTCAATGACCAGACAAGAGATAATATGAGTGCAAGGCAGATGAGGGATTTGATTAGGGTTAAAGAATATCATACATTAATTGTTTTATATAGATTGCTTGATTATATAGGTCCAATCCAATTAAATAATTGACATGTCAATATGGGACCCCCTTCATCACCCACATACCATTTAATTTATAGATATCACATAAATCATCCAAATTAGATTGCAATTGCTCTTTTAGATTCAATTACAATAGTCTACCCAAATATATGTTCTTTTGTCTTAAATAAATTCCTATATTTAATTTCTCTCGATCCAATTTCGTTTTCTCTTAACAACAAACGTGAAATTTGAATATACATATGTATTGAAAACGCGCCAAATCCTAGTCAATCTTTCAACGGTACAACGGCTATATCTACATACATATATGGTAAGTAACCCTCTCCCAGGTTTACTTACCATACAATACGAGGAACTTTCCTTGGATTCTCCAAAATTGTTCTTCACCTTCACGCACAAATAGATTACCAGAAATACAGCAGTTGAGAAGCAAAACAAATTCCAACCATGGGTTTGGAAATCGACATTGAAAGTTCATTTTGGAAGATGTATTTTCACAACGAAGACGATGCCCGGAAAATCGATATTTTCGACTTGATTAATGCTTCCATTGCTGTTGCCGCTATAAAGAAACCAAACGAGTTTGTCTCAAAAAGGTTGCAGATTCTTGAGTCCATTCTAACTGCTGATTCTCAAGCCAAAAAGGGTTTGCACCTGACTGTGAAAAAATCAAGTAAAAATAATCAAGAACGTATCATCAATCATGATTGTGAAGATCATGTGTGTAAGGATGACGAAGGGGAGATATCTGTGGGGGAAAGTGATAAGGAATTTGCTGGTTTTCTTGAAAGAGAACTTGATGATTGTGAAGATCATGTCTCCAAGAATGATGGCGGGGAGATTTCTGTGGACGATAGAGATAAGGAATTTGCTAGTTTTCTTGAAAGGGAACTCGATGATTGTGAAGATCATGTCCATAAGGATGACGGCGGGAAGATTTCTGTGGGCGAAAGTGATAATGAATTTGCTGATTTTCTCGAGAGGGAACTCGACGATGAATATGATGAACTGACTGAATTTGACAATGTTATGACAGCGTCCCTCAAACCCATCAGCGTACGTCCCCAATTGCACGATTCCACGGTTCGTGAGCTTAAAGGGCGCCCCCAATTTCCAGTTTCCACTGTTTTTAAACACGATATGGAATGTGGTGAATTGCGTTTCGACAAAGTCGTGAAACCCATTAATGTGCGCCCCAAATTGGAAGAGAAGCCACAGAGATTCCTCGGTCAACGAGTTTCAAAAGGGTACACAGAAACAAAGTACGAGGGTGGACAAGATAAGCCAAGGAAGATCGAGGTTTTAAAAAGATGCGGAGGAACAAAGCTCGAGATAAACAAGAAAAGGAAAATTGAGGAAATAGACGGAAAAAGAGCAATGGATTCACATGATTTGAAATTCGAGGCCACAAAAAGAAGATTTGACGAAAGAACTCAGCAAATTGAGAAAGCCAAAAGAAGGGTTCGGATTTTGGACTCAAAAGAAATTGCCCAGCAGCCCAGGCTGGGTCGCAATGGCAAGCCAAAACAAGGGTTTGGAAGCCGTATGAAGAAGATACAAAAATCAAGGTTCTAGGCAGCAATTATGATGTCCTTTTGTGATTTTCTGATATGATTTGTGTAGCTAGAGAATATAGAACCCTAAACTTGTAAATTCAATGAGAAAATATTTGCTTTGAAACTTGTAAACAAGGGTTAGGGAGCCGTATGAAGAAGATACAAAAATCAAGGTTCTAGGCAGCAATTATAATATCCTTTTGTGATTTTCTGATATGATTTGTGTAGTTAGAGAATAGAAAAACCAAAACTTGTAAACTCAATGGGAAAATATTTGTTCGATTTCCCGTTAGCTACGTCAATGTATCATTCAACCTCGAAATATTTTACTGTTTAGACCATTCACATTTCTTTCTGATACCTGTGTACCAAGTTTGCTTTTCTGTTTGTTATTTAAGCTTGCTAGTTAAGATAATAGTGTATTCCTACTCGTTACTACACACGCACTGAATAAAGCACCTTACTAATAGTACATACCAAGCATACAGTGAAATGATGAGCCCATTTATATATATAGCCAGAGAATGTAGTAGCATGAGATATAAGGCACATCGTCAATGTTGTACACAGAACTGAGATTCAAAGATGATTTCTATCAATCAGTGTATTGGAAAAGGCATGTTCTTGAAAATTGAGCTAATGAAAAATAACACATGAACTAATCAGTCTGTAGCCAAGCATATCCTAATAAATCGATACAACCATTCCTAGCGAGGTTTCTAGACTAACAGTTCTGGAGTTTATGGGGACTGAATGTCAGACTGAGGGTTAGGAAATAGGTGCCTTTCCATGCGAATTCTGTAATCTGCTAGGGTGATGATGGGAGTTTTTCCCAATTTTCAGGATAAAAAGTAATTGGAAATTGTCACTCGAGGCTTGCAGGCCAAAATATTTCTTTGGTCTTATCAATCAAAACTTTTTGAGAAGGTTCTTCTCTTTGCTGCTCATCATCATAATTGTCGTCAACATAGTATCGTACTTGAAGGAATTCTTGCCCCTGATATGAGCATGTCAGAAGTAGTACAGTGACTCCAATAATGTTTTCTTCATGGATCTTTAATGGGTCTGGGGGATCAGCCTGGGGAATTTTGAGAAATAGTCATGCGCGGTTCAGTAGAAATACTGAAACTAAGGGCTTGGTAGTGAAATACATATCGAACACATGAAAAACAAACGTAGTTGCTAACATTAACGGGATCGACAAGCACAGTTTCTAAAACTTGGTGGTAAGTTTAATCCTCAGCCAGTCCCACATAAATCAGCTTCCATTCCAAATCTTTAATGAACTTGAAAGTTGAAACCATTACATGGTCAAAGAAATTACCTTTCTTCCTCAAATTATAGTTAATATTAAAAATGGAAAGCTAGGACAATCATTCAGAGACAAACATATAACCAATCAAATTGGAAAGGGCGCATGAAAACAGATCCATTTACAATTCAGTTCTGCTCCGAAGTCAAATTACAGAGATGCATGGATATAATTGTAGAGTGGGGTGTTGATGAAGAGAACCAGTGTTTGACACAGAAAAGTTCCTTCTGGCTAACTATATTATTGCAATATAAAAAGTTGTTGTGGAATTGTCATGAGTCATGACATCAAGTGTTTGCAATTGTCAAAACTATTCTCAATTCTGTCAAAATATTAATATTAAAATAAGAATGCTATGAACAATGCATTCTATGTTCTCTTACAAACGCACAAATTCTTGTATCACCTAAAAGTAGTTTTGTTTGGCGAATACATTCTATCCATTATTTTTTGTATAATTAGTTTGGTTACAAGAGCAGTTATCATTTAGTTTTGGAGGATTGGAGATAATGAGAGTATATCGTGATGTTAATAGCATTCTTAATGGAGTTCACGTGTTTGTTATATCATCATTAAGTATTTCTTAGTATCAGCATTAAGGAGGCTTTTGCATGGTATCTACTAATCCACAACTGGAATACTTCAGGATACCTGAAAGGTTTTTAAACTTCTTTTCCCCTGGTAAAAGGCTCCCATTGTATTCTAAGGTTCAAATCTTGATTGGCCACTGATGCAATGTAACATACATTTTCAGTTTAAATAGTTTCATCCTTGCCAAATTAGTCTCTTTAACTAATAATATGCAGTCATCACCTCAAGTTTTTGAATTTTCTCTTAGATTGAACGAAGTAAGGAATAACTTCTGGCTTATGCAATCTATTTATTATGGGAAATAATAAGATAGAATACAGCACTTAGAAACTGAGATGTAGCAGGAAGAAAATCTTCATTTACTTTCCTTTCTTTCTTTTTAAAAAATAATGACTTCATAGGTGAGCTATTTAATAATTGTTTGTTCACTGCAATGCATTTTACATCTAATGTAAGAATTTGGAACATATTTAAAGCAGATAGTATTATTGTTGGACATCTAAAATTTAATTATCAATTAAGCTTCTTACTTTATATCAAAATCCTTTTAATTTCAAATTCCATTTGATTTTTTAGATTATCTCGTACATAAATAAAATTCCAACGAAACTCTCATCACCAAAATCATATTACCCAACAATTTTCAAGCATTTCAATTAATCAAACTCCAAGAAAAAGCTTTTGAATGGATTTTTTTCCCCAGGAAAAGAGTGTGTTTGTTAGTTGTTAATTTCAACAATAACTGGATACTCAAATATGAATAAAATTGTTTGATTTCTAAAAAAATCACATAGCTAGAAAGCCTATTGCAAAAACTTAGAACTAAGATCCAAAAGCGAAAAGATAATCAGGTAGTTACCTTGTTTTAGGGGAGTCAAGCATTCATAAGAAAGTTCGAATTGGGAAGGGTCGAGAAACGGCGCCGGTTTTGTCCAAAACGGTGACTCTTTTATGTTGACAGAACTCATCGTTTCAGAATCACTTGTATACTTTGATATTTTAGAATTCAAGCTCTTTTGAATAGGAATCAGAAACCTAAAATGAAATTCAAAAAGAAATGATAGATTATTAAAGCAGGAGAATTAGTCAATCGGATTCACTACAAAAATTCTGTAATAATTTATATGAATGGTACTCAAATTGAAATAGCAAATGAAACCTGAATTTGGAATTTGGCGGGAGATTTATTTTTTATTTATTTATTTATTTATCTTTATTTTCAGCTGGAGATTGGAGAACCTACCAAAATGAGGAATGGGAATAAATTCTAATTGGAGTTAATCTTAGTTGTACAAAGTTTATTTACAAATTAAGTGTTAACAAGATTCAGACCATTAATTTCAAAAATTCTGTAATAATTTATAAGAACGATACTCAAATCAAAATAGCAAATGAAACTCGAATTTGGAATTTGGCGGGAGATTTTTTTATTTTTTATTTTTTTAAGCTGGAGATTGGAGAACCCAACAAAATGAGGAGGAATGGGAATAAATTCTAATTAGAGTTAACCTTAGTTGTACAGAGTTTATTTACAAATTAAGTGTTAACAAGATTCAGATTATTAATTTCAAAAAGTATTTTTGAAATGATTGACCTAAATGTTACCAACACATAGTTTGTAAACGAAATTTGTTAACTAGCATGTTTCTTCTAATTGCGTCAACCTTCACGGGATAAATATCATTTGCAATCATTGAACTTTTCAAACAAATTCAATTAGATCACTAAATTTAAATTTATCCAACTGGTCACTAAAGTTCAATTTAGTATTCAATTTCACAAATAAATCACATACCATTCAAATTTATTTCATTCACAGACATGGCATGTAATTGATATTCTACATAATTACTACGCGACACTGAAAATGAAGATTAATTCATGTCTTTTGATAAGTAGTTAAAATGCTTGAAAGAAAAAAATTATGTTATGGTATAACGGTCGATTAGCATGTCACGCATTGATTACGTGAAAAATCCAAATTAATATGATAGTCAAATAAGCAATTTGAGAAACATCATGTGATGGACGGGTGAAATTGTAAAGTAAATCAGGGTCAATTACCTAATTTAAAACTAAATTAAAATTTTGTTACTCAATTTAAAATAAATTGAAGTTCAATTAACTTTGTCCTTGTTTGGTAAATTTGTTGGGTTTTGATATTTAATAAATCCTGAACAATGATATTAAACTGTTTGAATTATATTTCATAGGTCTCGACTGATGAGTGAAATAACTATCAACACAATCAATTAAAAGCAGGCCATTAGTAGCAATGTATTTAATTAAGTGGAAATGTCACCGGGTACATAAAATTTACTGCAATATATGCAGTATAAATAAAAATGTAAAATATAATAAATCCCTTAGTTAATATAGTAAAAGCTGAAATCAAGCCTCCAAACACTCCTCTTAGCCCGCCCCTTATTCACGCCACAATTATCCCCAATCTTCCAAATCACCATTACATTGATGATCCAAGAATTTGGTGAATCAAAAACCAAGAAATCTTCAATACACTACAATTAATATCTCAATCTGTAATAACATTTAGATCAGAAAGAGTCCAAGCGGAAGTGTTGAAGGCAAGGGAAATAATTCATATTCAAGAAGTGATTTTGGTATGTGAAATTTTAATTACAGTAACTCAAAAGACATTGAAATGTTTATAATTTTGTATGTTTGTTCTTAATGTATTGTTTATTCTGATTTATTAAATATTTTTTGTGATTCTGTTGATAGATTGGAAAACTTCTCTTTTAAATATTATCAACATACTAAGTTGGTCTTGTGAGTCTTGCTCATGGTAAAATGATTCATGCGCAGATGTTAAAGTCCAAATTCAATGATGATTGATGATGTGTATGTTTTCTCAGTTTTGATCACAATGTACAAGAAATGTCGTGATCTTTGTTGCTGCCAAAAGAGTGTTTGATAGGTTTCTGCATAAAGATAGTGTGATGGAATTCTATGATAACAAGTTAAGCACAACACGGTTTGGGAAGAGAAGATCTGTTTCAAGAGATGTATTCTTCAAGCATTGTTGTAGACGATGTTACATTTGTTGGAGTTCTCTCGGCCTGTAGTTATTCTAGACTACTCAAAGATGGAAATGAGATCTTTTAAGTCCATAAAATCAAAATATTCGACAGAGCCCTCCTCAAAACATTATGCTTGCACGGTTGATTTGTTGGGGGCAAGCTGGTCACTTTAGCGAGGTTATGGATCTAATTAACGTTATGCTAATGGAAGCAGACGCAATTGTTTGGGATTCTGTAATGGGTGCATGTAGGACACACAGAAAATTAGATTTAGCTGAAGTAGTAGCGAGGAAACATCTAGGAATGGAGCCTTGTATCCTTCTATCAAACATTTCCGCATCAAAAGGCAAATGGTCAAATGTTGCCCGACTGAGGTAAAACATGCAATGTAGAAAGGTGAGCAAGTCACCTAGCTATAGCTGATTTAGGTAGAAAAGGTGGTGCATATGTTCACTGGTGGTTCGAGCACACCTAATCCCAAGCACTTTACGATTATTATATTGCTGGAGAAATTAAGTGGACCATTAAGAGTAGTTGGATATAATCCTGATGATGCCTTTACTGTGCACTATGTGGAGGAAGAAGAGAAGGCGCATATTTTGGGATATCATAGCAAGAAGCTAGCACTAGCCTATAGACTACTCAAGTTGCCTCAAAAGGTGCTCATTCATGCTGCTATCAAACTATTTGCAAAAGTCACAGGCCAAGAGATCATCTCGAGGGATGTAAATATATTTCACCATTTTAAGAATGGTTTATGTTCTTGCAAAGATTATTGGTGATCAAGAATTCAAATACCTATATCAACCAAAAAAATACTTGTATATTATATTTCACTCATTGATTGTTGTGCAATTGTTAGATACTAGTATATTGAATGAGATTCCAACTTCTTCGTTTTTCCCTTTTTCTATAAAAGATGTCATTTATATATTATTATTAAACTATTGCAATAAACTTACATCAGGAAAAATAATACTGTAACTGCTGACGCTAGGGAATTTTCCAACAATTTAACTATTTAGCTATAAAATGTTACATAAGATGTGATGTATCGTCAAAATAATAACAAATTTAGACTCTGGCCAAACGTCATGAAACAATTTTAAGTTCAATGAGCAGCATCTAAAACCATATATTTACATGCCTACCATCAAATGTGAAAATTATTGTGTGGATCTAGTTTTTCTTTGTAAAATTGAATGATGCTAAAAGAACTTCAAAAAATGTGAGGTTTTCTGCAAGAACTATTGACCAGTGATTTATTTGTTGCCTGTGTAGTTGTCTTGAATTCCATATATTACTTATAGATGAAAAGGGAAGTATAATTTGTAGGCAGCCTTCGGCTTTCTTCCAAATGTGAAAAATTAAATGGTGTAATAAAACCCTCGACTTTCGTGCCTTGCGAGAGCGCTGCTTATAACCAGTTTGGCACAACAAAATAGGTTTCCCATTCACAAGCTTCAAGGCCTACCATTGTTGGCTCCCACCCCTGTTGAAATAAGTATGTTTCCTATCCCAATTCCAATTATGTGGACCTCGAACATTTGTCTCCCTTGCAGCCTGGGTCGAACTCCACCACACATGTAAGGAGTAGTTGGAACAGCAAGAATTGACTATCGAGTTATATCTTAGCCATACTTATCCGCTCACCAGCTATGTTGTGGAAATAGATATAATTTTTTCTTTTGGGCTTGAAACTAATGTCAAAAAGCACACACTTCTCGTTACATTTCTTGAGCGAATCGCATGTCACAAATATGTGTACTGAGTCTAGGTCCACATAACTGCAACCTAGGCATGAAAAGATTAAATGTTCTCACATCGCAAGTTACGAATACGTCTACTAAGTCCATATCTAAAACCACACATAAACATATGTTACAACATGAGTCGATATGATTATGGAAACCATATATATACTGAGGAATTTGTGAATGAGAAACCAATTCGTTTTATATAAAAATATATCGACACATAATATCACGTGATATCATCTAGAATCCATATCAATATTATACTACTTATAAGAAATTCTTCAACAATATCCAAACAAGTCACAAACATCTTACCTGCACTAAAATCAGTCTATATATATAATCTAAAAGCATAACTCAGTGTAATACTCAAAGTTCCGTGGTGTCACAAAGATGAAACAAATATCACGTATGCTTTGATTTCAAGAATTATCAGCTAATCAAAAAGAATTACATCCACATTACAAAAAAAAAGTAGGTTGTGCTATGAAATTAAGAAAAACGAAATATTCAATCACCCAGATGAACAAAGAAGAGATTTTGTATATTCGAAAGTTTCTGAACCAGATATGAAGAATGAGTTCTTCATTGTTTATGCGAAATTAATAGTACAATACTGCAAATGGTATATTAATAATGTCTTGCTCTTTTTGAATTTGAAATCCCATATCTTTAGCTTCAATGTATTTATTATAGTCCGTAATATTTGTCCGAGGGTCTTCAGTTACCAAACAAAATATGGAAAGTCCCACAGCCAGTATTTCTGGGTTATTTTTACTGGTAAGTAGTAAAATTAATATATTAATGTCTATTATAGTAAAAAAATGAAATTGCTTTTTCATCACAGGTATTTATAAATTTTTCCCAATTAATTAATGTTACCATTGGCCCAAATTCTACTTCTTGGATGGTGCCTATATTGTTGGACCATTTAATGTGACCTAGCCCATTTTAGTTACAACCTAATTCTATATATACTCCATCCCTTTTGGCTGTGCAAATATCTTAACTTTGCAAGGTGGAAAAATCGTGACTCCCTACTTTGTTATCCTCTGTCTTTGTGCTTGAGTATAACCATATTCTTCCATTGTTTTTCTTCTCTTCGTGATTTACAAACTCAACACCATGACCTTGTTTAAATGGGTGCAAAATGGGAGCAAACGAGTATAAGTGGATTGAGTTTTGGTTGAGTGTGTTTGATTTGGCATGAGATACTGCAAAATTGAGCCTAGAATCCATTGATTGAAGAACAATTTCGTTACAAAATTAAAGTTCAGATTTTAATTTAAATCAAAGTCAATAATTAATTTTTACCACATATTATATGAGACTCACAACTTTTTCACAGTACATTCTATTAACTTTTATCAAAATCTAAAAATGATTTTAATTCATATCAAACAAGAGCTTAGTCAAGACATATTAAAGTTCAATAACCTAATTGAAATTTAAACAAAGAAGAATCTAAATTGAAAAGGAGGGGCAACTAAAACCTTCATCTAAATCTCCCAACAAAAATTTTTAAGGTTTAGACCCTCGTCTGTTTAATTTCTTTTTTTTAATAAGTTACTCCCTAGGAGTTTTACCTATAAATCTTATGAAATGTATGCTTAAAGTTTTACAATGAAATGAAACATTTTAGTATAAAATAATGAATTCCAAACAATGGCATTGCCCTTTAAAGTAAAGGTACTTTGACTTGACTTATCACCCTTGTTGTGTAGTCATATTAGCCATTGTTCAACTCATCTTATAATTTTAATCAATGTTTTCAAAATCAGATCGAACTGTCCAGTTTGATCGGGGAACTCGTGAATCGGTTGAAAAATCGATCCAATCGTTGGTGAAAACCACACAAATCTAAAATCGAGAAAAATCGCTCAATCAACGCCAAAATTGAAAACCCATCACCACAGGAAAAAAGGCCTTTTGCACGTGCCAAAATAGAAAACCCATCACCACAGGAAAAATTGCCTTTTGCAACATGCAAAAGGCAACAGTTACCAATTGCATGTTGATAAAATGGGTCTATCGTAACATTCAGCGAGTGTATGTTGCTATTGATTGACTAATTTGAGTTTTGACAACATTTTTATAATGAATGTTGCTAATACACTCTTTTGCAACGTTTGCAGTCTATTGTTGTTGAATTTCTTTTTGCAACGTACAATGCTTGTTGCTCTTAATACTTTAACAACGTACGGTACGCATTGTTGTTATTCAGTTTTAGCAACAAGCAGTGCGAGTTGTTATAGCAACACGCTCTTGAATGTTGCTATTAACCTTTTAGTAACATGCACCTCATGTTGCCGTTAAACATTTTAACAACATGCATATGAATGTTGCCATTAATCTTTTTGCAACGTTCATTGCACGTTGTCGTTGAGTATTTTAACAACGCTATTTGAAATTGCCATTAATCTTTTATCAACGTGCATTGAACGTTGTTGTTATTTGGATACCTTTTTCTTGTCTATTGGATTGAATCATAGCCCAAATGAATACAACCCAAACATAATTTCTGTCCAAATATAAATAGAATACGTCCTCATTTGATGAAACCCTAACTCACCCCTTCTCTTCTCGACGATCAAAAGTAATCTACACGACGGTAACGTAGGCAGAGTTATCGCTACTCTGACGAGAGATTTTAGTGATGCGAAGAAGAACACGAAGGCAAATAAGAAGAATGATTAATCTTCACAACTGGTGCAGCGGAGGAGGAATTGAAGCGCAAAACTAGAAAAGTTGAAGACCAAGGTGAATTTTTCAACTCTATTTTTTTTTTTTTCATTTTTCCTTTCACTTCCCCTTTCCATTTCCCTCGAAAAGCATCCCAAAAAAATGTTGATTATTCAGCTTTCTAAACACAGCCCTAACCTATTCTTGCAAGATCTCTTGATGAGGGCAACAGTTAAACCATCCAGTGGCCTCTTTACACGTAAGTTCCTCTATTTGTCTTTTTTTTTTTCCATAAAATTATAGTGATTTTTGCTGCTTATATAATTATTGAATTAGAATTTTTGCTGGTTATTTCCAAATTTGTTGTTGTTAGCGCCTGTGCTTCTACACCCGAATGCTGCAAAAGGTCTATAGCAATATTTTTTGAACATTGCAAAAGGCAGTTTTTGGTGTAGTGCGTTGACCCTGTCCCGATTCTTCCGATTTTTTGGGCCATTATACATACAAAAAGGATAAGTTTGTCAATGAAATAGAAGCTAAATTCTGATGGATGAAGACTTGGTCTGATTTGAGGAAAAATGACAAATACATATATGTAACTTTGCATGTATATGTGATATATATATGTGTGTGTGTGTGTCGACGAGAGAAATAGGAAAGCTTAGAAGCAGTGTCGGTCCTATGATTTTAGGGGCCTGAGGCAAACTTCATAAATTAGGCCCCCAAAATTGTATTATATATGCAAAATTTATAAGCGTATCATGGGCAATTGTCAACTTGTTAACTTAAATTGTAACGGTAAACAAAAAAAAATGTGTTATAAATTTTTTATTATAATCTACTAACAGAGTAGGCAGCGTTCCAAAAGATCAACTAAATACTATTTGCCTTGCAGTTTTACAGGGTCTTCCAAATTTTTACGTTGAGCATTATCTTCTTCCTTTTCATCTATTTCATTTACATTGACAAGTTGAATCACTTCTTCACTCTTAGCAAATTCATTCGCATTTTTTCTTTTAAAATATTTGTCAATATCTCCTGCTTGACTTTGAATTAATGCCATCTCATTTTGTTTCCTTTTTCTTTTTTTGAGCTCCAGACTCATATTTAAGAGGCATGGCATACGAATGTTGTCCAATGATTAACCTAAAATTGATAATAATAAAACATTTTAATCATCTCACAATTAAAATTTTCAACATAATCACAATGTACGCCTGTGCAATTGGTCATACGATTAAAAGCTGATAAAAGTCAATATAACCTGACAAGGGTACAATACCGCAATGTAATCATATAAGGAAAGGCCAAAATAATATAAGCCGGCCATGTTTCAAATTTTACAGCAACCATAACAACCAATGAGAATAAGTTTCTAAAAATTAACGGAAGTCATTGTTCGAAAATTAAAATCCAAGTTCACACTTCAGATAGCATTCATGTAAAGGTAATTGACACACTTCTACTTGAATTTGACAAGAAATTTCAAAGGTGAACTCATAACAAAATGTCGGGCCAATCGAACAGAATAATAAAAGAAATAAAGAATAAATATGACCTTCATTATTTAGAGCGAAAAAACTAAAAAGCCTAAATGAGAAGGGATCATAGTTTTTCATATGATAAATTTAACAACATCAAAGAACATGATTATTAAAATCTTAAGCTTCTGGAGGAAAAAAAATAGTTGCAAAGTGAACAACATTAAACAGCAAATGAATTTGGTGATTTCTCCAATAGTTGAAGAGTGTAGGAAGGCTATGGAAAAATCAACAAACAGATATATCATTCCTGGTTCCTGTATAATTTTGCAGAGCAATTGTCTTTGAAATTAGTTTGAGATTCTTATTATGTAGTCCTGAATAACACATATGGAATCGGGAATTCTGACTTCTAAGGCAAGAGAACAAGAAACGCATCTAAATTCAAAGTCTAATGATTTATTACTTATTCCTCCACAAAATTTTGAGAAATAAAGGCCAATTATCTATTCCAAGGTTTTTTTTAGTACAGATGTTCATGTAATCACAATTACTAAGAATTAATTCAGAAACCACAACTAAGAATCAATTAAATCACCAAAAAGGAAAACCCCATAATTCCTATGAACAGGATGTCAAAAACCACAAACCCAACAACACAAATCCGATTAACGTAGGTAGGGGCGGTTGGACGGTGCTGGGCAGTCGATGGATGGCGCTCGGAGAAGTAAAAAGATCGCCTTTTGTCCTTGTAACATCGTTTGGCGGTTTGTGTTGTTCAATAATTTGGATTTTGATTTACAGGAGACTAGGAGCCGAACGACACTGGATATCGATGCCAAGAAATCTGTTGTTTCATTTTTGGGAGGCCCCTTAAATTATCGGGCCTGAGGCATGGGCCTCATATGCCTCATAATAGGACCGGGCCTGCTTAGAAGAAGACAGCAGGTTTCAATTTAGATTTAGGGCTTTTAGATGCTTTGGCAATAAAGAAGATGATGGCTTTTCAAAAAGCTGGAGTTAGGCTTTAAATGCATCAAGTTGGAAGTAGGCTTCTAGATGCATTGATAGTAGGATTTGTATTGATAAGGGAATAATATTTATTGGTATCTTAAAAAAAATATGAAGATAGTTTAACTAAATGGTTTAATATTAGAGTTAATACTAATTATTTATGAATTAAACAAATACTTTTTTTATATCAAAATTTAAAATTATTTATCAAATTATTATTTTTGCTTCCAGGCCTTCTGATAGCTCATGACCACAACATACTCTCTACGAACGTCGTTAATGATGTCCGAAGGTCTATAGATCATTCGTGGCGTCCTAAAACTTGTGCATTTTATTTGTTAACCAACGAACCATGATCCGCCCTGCCTGTGATCATTTCGACGAATACCAACCTTGCAGATATGCTCCCGTGCATACTTATGAATTATAAAGAACTCATTCGTATCCATTTTCGTCGCTCACAAGTGCTAATGGCAATTATCGTCAACGCAGATAATTGTGTATGTTGACTTGTTCAATTTTTTCACTTTAAATTCAAAATTTTATTTCAAAGTAATCCGGTGAACAGTTTTATGTAAATCTTTCTTTATTTTGAACAGTTTTTCGACATACAAATCTTCATCATCGAGAACTACACACGAACAATTAGAGGACCGTGCACTCGCTCCAACCTGTGAGCTCCCTCCCAATTCATGTCTCCGACGAGATAAAACAATCAAATCCTTATTTGTAAATTGATTTTCATTTTCGTTGTCTCCAACTGTCAATGGAATTCTGTGCGTAATAGTGAGGAACAACTGTCTCAGGAATAGGCACATTATCCTCACAAACTATCTTCACCGTGTCTAAAAAATAATTCACATTACGATCCCCTCTATCGGAATCTTCATGTTCACTCTCAGGATTATTCTTCTTCACTAAAGTTACGCAAATAGGAATCGTGTGATTCTAGTTCTATTCAATTAAAACCTTCATTTCAACTTCAAAATTAATCATCATAGGCGAAATTGAAATGGATGCATGCTCACTGAATAGAAATCTCAATTCCATGTTGTACTGAGAGG
Organism: Olea europaea var. sylvestris; assembly: GCF_002742605.1. Classification (NCBI taxonomy): domain Eukaryota; kingdom Viridiplantae; phylum Streptophyta; class Magnoliopsida; order Lamiales; family Oleaceae; genus Olea; species Olea europaea. Next base: position 19,336 of record NW_019230996.1, read on the forward strand.
GATGGATGCAGAGCATGTTCTGTAATTCATAGTACATTTCTGCATATGATATACTCGATCTTATCACAATTATAATAGCACCACATCTTTCGCTCGTCCATTTCCATACCTAACGTTCATTTTCATTCATTTCAATTTACCAAAGTAGCAAACTGAAATTGCAGTTGATCCCATATCTGCATAAGAAAAAGATAATTTGTTAAAAAAATTATAATTATAGGAAAAAAGGGGGAAGAAAAACATTTTGGGACATTCGGCCTTGACGGCTATTTTCTAGCCGTCGTTCCCAATTGTTTTCGACCAGTCAAGATTGCCCCCATCGACTGGGGTGTTTTTAGACCGTTGTTCTTTGAATTTTTCTGAAATAATATACATACAGATGAATTTTTTTCCTCGTTTTTGCTTAAAAACGTTATAGTTTCGTTTAAGATTGTAAAAATTTATCTGCATATGTCGAATAAGATTTAAAGATTCAAACAATACAATAGTTTAACAAAAAAGAAATTAAAAATACGTAAATAGATTTACCGATTCCTTCTGATAACTACAAATAATAATATCTTGCTAAACCGTTCATAAATTTATGAAATTTCAAGGTTCATGCAGATGAAAATGAAATAATTTTCATTTGTATTGGAATAAACAGATAAAGAAAGTGATTTCGTTTTAAAATTTAAAGTGGGATGCGTTTGGAATTCTTTTTAATTTAAAAGAATATTATTTTCTTTTAAGCAATACCATATTTTTGTAATTGCGCAACAATATAAAGATATTTTTGTATTTTGCTCATTAAGAGGCCTTTTTAGTGAATTGTCAATGATTTTTTGTCAAAGCGGAAAAGTGACCATTTGACATGGCTCATTTGAAGCTTCAAACTTGCATTTGTACCAATGGAAAGCCTTGTGGCCATGCATCTGTATACACTACTGAGTAAGCATTAGTTTAGAATTTATACGAAAATCAAGAAAGCTACTTGGACAGTGATTCATGACAAGATTTCTGCTGCGTGTCAGCACTTGTATAGATCTCACTTCTTCTTTTTTTTCATTTTCATTTTTTTTTTCTTTTTTGCAAACTATCAAATGAATGGTTGACATATATCCTTGTTTTTTAAATTCTGTTAATTATCCCGGTTTGTGTAGCAAGCTTCCACGAAAATTATTTACTTTTTTCTTACTTTACATCAAACTTCATTTTTGTTGACGAATATTTCAAGTTTGAGATGTTTAATTCTTAAATTTCTAACAGATATGATATCTGTAGTCTAATGTATACTGGTGCTATTCATCCTTCACCTTTCAGAGACAATAGTTAGCAAAGAATTCCATTATATTAATGAGAACATGTCATCAAAAATAGAAACACTTAACAATTAAAAAAAATTGCATAAAACCAAATTAAATTCATTCATAAACAACAACTCAATAGTATATCAACATTGCTAAATGGAAATTGAAATAAATATTTTCCTGTTAACAGTTTACAAGATCAATTCTGATTTTTTTTCACATACCAAAAAAATTAAAAGTCTCTAAATTAAATTACATCATTAAACTTCAAAAGATTAAAGAACATCTCTAATTGATTCCTAAAATCTTGCTTTCTGTATCTTCTTCATGTGGCTTCCGAACCATTGTTTTGGCTTGCCATCACGACCCAAGCTTGGTGGCGGAGGGATTTCCTTCAAGTCCAAAATCACCACCCTTCTCTTGGCTTTCTCAATTTGCTGATTTTTTTCCTTGAATCTTCTTGTCGAGACCTCAAATTTGTATTCATATGAATCCATGCCACCTTTTCCATTGGTTTCCTCAACCTTCCTTTTCTTGTCTGCCTTGAACGTTGTTTCGGATCTGCATATTTTGTAAACCTCGGCCTTCCTTTTGTTGTTTGGCACGTTAACGTTGTGAAATCCAACCGGTTAAGCAAATTCATCAAGTTCCTTTTCAAGATCATCAAATTTCTTATGTCTTGAAAATATCTCATCCTTGCATGCCTGATCTTTGCAACCTTGGATCATGCTAGGCTCCTGATTAATTTTACTAGGAATTTTCACAATCAGGCGTGAACCCTTTTTGGCCTTAGAATCTTCGGTGAAAAGGGACTCCATAATCCACAACCTTTCTGAGCGAAACTCATCTGGCTTCTTGAAACAGGCGACTGTGATCGAAGCATTTATCAAGTCAAAAATGTCGATTTCCCTGGCATCCTCTTCACTGTGAAAATACCGTTTCCAGAATGAACTTCCAATGTCGATTTTGGAACCCATTATTCGAATTTCTTTCTCTGGTATTGTAATGTGGTTGAAGGTGAAGAATAGTTTGAAGATTCCAAAATGTAAGTGGCTTTGATCATGGGTTGACCCAGACCTTTAGTATTGTAGGGTCAAGATTTTAAAAATAATTTTTTTAATAAACAACATAATATCAATGAAAATAAGTTTATATGTATTTTGACACTTTGAAAACGTCGTATAATTACATTATTATTAATATTGTTAAATAAATTTTACTACTTGTATAGTTTTGTTTATCATTTCATTGGCAAATGCTGAGCTAACATTGAGTAAATTAAATTGAATATAGAAATTAAATGAATTGAAATAAAATTCAAGTTTAGTTCAGGAAGTAAATGAAATTCAAATTTTAAGCAAATATAATTCAAAAGTAATTCAAATTGCATTTAATCCGTAACGACCATAAAAAATTTACGTCATATTTCATGCAAGACTTTTGAATGAAACGATATAAATTATATTGAAAAATTTATCGTGGAAAAATAATAATTAATTGAATTTTTTAAAACAAAAAACGAGTTAGACGTCTTTTTTGAGGCGTACATTTGATACATATTTAACTATTTTCGATATCCGTTTGGGCCATTCAATATGAAAACGATGTAGTTTTCGAAACAAACTTTTACATGGCATAGACGATTTATGGATTCAGATAATACATGATCACAGACGAATTTTTAAAGTTAGGATATTATCGAAATTCTCAAAATACTAGTTTCAAACGCCCTACTTTAACATATCATAACTTTTGCTATAGTTGACCACTTCGCATGCCATTAATCAGTGAAAAATTAGGCCATGTGCACTTCGAAATGATATTAATAATGCAATATTTTGATTTCATTTGACATCCTAATGAGTGCATCAAACTAGATTGTAAAAAAAGGAGGGGGGCAAAATTTTGTGGGGGTCATTTGACCCCACATGACCCCATATGCGTCCGCCCCTATTTGCGACACTGTTTTTCCATTTCAAGCAACAAGTTGGAAACATTATGATATGATCCGGGATAGACCACGAATCAAGAAGAATATGATGATTGTTGGGAAGAGGCCAAAGCCACGTATCAGACCTCCAAGAGTTAATAAGGGACCACCTAAGCGAACCATGGAAACCAAAAAAATGAAGTCCATGGACCAAAGATCAAGTTTGATCTTGGGGACGAGAGCCAAAATAATTTGGAGGTGATGTAATTTGATTACGCCCAAAGAATAACGGGGTAATTGTAGCACGGTTTTGGGGCGTCAATTCTACAGGGAGATTGATGAACTACTCAAAGGTTCAAAAGGCTCTGTTCTCTTGAAATGTGTAGTGGGATTTATCGTTTGAATAATAATTAAAATCAAAGGTTAGAATAATAAATTAAGGTCAATATTTAGAATATTGAAGCGCTAGAATTCCCTCAATTGGATTGGATCAATCAACATCAATAATTCATGCATTTTGCTCAATTCGAGGTTTTCATCCCAACCCTCTAATTGGAAAATTTAACAATAAAGATCAATTTAATTCCAAATGTATTTCTAGAATTTAGATTTTCTATAACACATTCACACACTTTTTGTTGGAATAAGATTAAGAAGCGATCATATACATCAAGCATAAAGCAATAAATAATCCACCAATAAAATCAATGAAATTGAAGTTGAACAAATAGTTTGATAATTCGATAGAAAAAGCATGAGTGAATCTATGAAAAATCTAGTAAAAGTTAAACCAATTTCAATATCAATTCTTAAAGAGAAAATCCAAATCTTGAAATTATTAAGTAAAGAAAGATCAAATTACATGAAATAATGACGTGAAATCATCAATTTCAATGAGTTCCTTCGTAACTTCATCAAAGAGTTTAATTCTTCATGGAGTTTATTGTTCCAAAGATGATAAAAAAAAGTGTATGGGGGCATTTTCTAGGTCTTAGACGAGATTTAGGGTTTACATATGGTGTACCAGATTTGTTTCTATAAGTGGTTGAAAGAAATAAGAAGACTGAAAATCTCGCCTCCAGAATAAGCCATGCGACCGCATGGTTAGAAGGCTTTCGATCGCATAGAACAAAAATTTTCAGGCCTAAAAATCTTTGGAAGTAACCATGCGACCGCATGGATTTTGTACTGTGCGACCGCATGGTTCAACGTTTTTCTCCGTCGGACTTTCTCTCCCGATGTCCGATTAAGACGATTCAAAGTGCGTTAAAAAGCTAACTCGAAGAGCTGTAATTTTTTTTTTTTTTTTTTTTTTTATAGAAATAGGCTTTTCCAATTTGGATGTTTATTAGGTCAAAATTGGATCTCAATCTCTGCTTGAAAATCAGAAACATCCTTATGCGGGTAGAAATTAATTTGTGCAAATATTATGGTCATATTTCACTTCTTTTGACTTCTAATTGCACCCAATTAACCCCTAGCATTCTCAAATCAGCATTCCATTGCCCGTCTCATCTTTTAATTATTCACAACTTGGTCCTTGAACTTTCAGTTTCTTCCACTTTATTCCTTTTTTCGCTTGTTTCTTCTATATTTCAAAATATTCATCCATTTGCAACCTAAATCAAAATATAAAGAGACTTATTACATTTAGACATCAATTTATCATACAAATGCAAGTATTAATGGATGAAAAACCTAACAATCTACGTCGTTATCACAATTCAAGAAGTTGGGCTCGAGCCTATCACAAGCCATGCGACCGCATGGCACTAAAGCTCATGCGGTCGCACAAGAGGAAGCAGAAAATGGGCTGACTGCAAAGTGATGTTCCATGCGGTCGCATGGAATAACACTATATGATCGCACAGTATAAGTTCCGAGTAAAATTTTCCTTTTTTCGCGCAAGTTTCCTGCTTCCATTAGAACTCTAATCTTTTAATATATATTTTTTTTCATATTTTCAACGTATTTTCCATTTTAGTTAGGTTTTTAGGATTCCCTATAAATAGGATTTGTTTCTTTCAATGTATTGGAAGATTTTGATATTGAGAATTAATTGAGAGGCTTGTTTGCTTCCAAATCTTTTTGTTCTTTGTTGAACAATCCGAACTTTTCAAGAAATCAATTTTCTTACGGCTTTCACAAACTCGGTGATGTTTATAAACTGTTTAATCAAGAGGTCGATAATTTCTTAATTATTGGTTGCTTGATTCATCATTTGTGAATTAAATCCAAAACCTTGGTTCAATTGGCATTCTTGGGATTTGGTTCAATCTCGTTGTGAGTTCGTAGCTGCCATTGCTACACGGGTTTACATCAGTTGGTATTAGAGCTTGGGCTCCAAAATCAAGGTTATATCCCTTTTGTTTTTGTCGAGCCTTTGTTTTTCATTTTCTGTGTTTTTGTTTTGTGTTCTTCGTATTTTCCAATTGTTGTTGAGTCTTTGATTCATTAAAATTTTGAAAATTGTTGTTGGGCTAATTTAGCATCTAAATCAACTTCCATTTATTTTGTTGGTGTCATGGTCAATTTTTCTATCTAAAGAGTCCAAAAAAAAGAGTGAAAAATCGAAAAAAATTTAAAATATAAAATACTATTGTTGTTATTGTTAGATTATTTTAGGAATCGTCAGCCTTCTACAAAGTCTTGAGTCAAATTTGATCTATCCCATCCCATCAAAATTCAAGAGCCATTTCTTGAATTTTCATAATCTCCTTTCATATTTGTCCAATTTCTTTGAGTCCTTTAAAGTACAAAGTCTCACATTTCATCCAGTTGAATTTCACAAGAATTATTCAAGATTGAGTTCAGATTTGTTCTTAAGGCTATTGATTGGGGGCATTGAATGGAAAGATGATGAGTGGTGAGATCAAAAGAAGGTAAAAGCCAAGATATTGAGCGATACACGAGTGAAAATTACAGTGAGGCAAAAATATTTTAGTTTTAGGATGTCTGATTAGGAATGTTCCAATTCAAGCAGGATCGACAATCAGATCAACATGCCTGACGACATGGTACGAGCTTGAGAGATTGTTGGTAGATATGGGTGATAGATTGGATAGGCTTAATACTTCGATTACCAACCTTAGCAAGGGGTAACGAGTTGAAGTACCTAATGTCAGAAGACAGTAGACGGGAACCTAGGATGAATATGGATACGGTAGTGATCTAGATGAGGAGATGTCAATGGAGGATGAAATAGGAAGAATGAGGGATAGGGGCGATAGGTTTGAGAGACAGGGTATGAATAATGTTAGAGATGAAGTGGATGAAGGCATGGGTAACATAAAAATGTCTATTCCACCATTCAAGAGAATGAGTGATCCAGAGGCTTACCTAGGATGGGAGAAAAATATGGAGCTAATTTTTGAGTGCCACAATTACTCGGTGGAGAAGAAAGTGAAGATCGCAATCCTTGAGTTCACCGACTATGCAATAACTTGATGGGATCAAGTAGTGACATTGAGGTGGAGGAATAGAGAGAGATCGATCAATACATGGGATGAGTTGAAGGCAATAATGCGGAAGAGGTTCGTGCCAAGTCATTACTATAGGAACTCCATCAAAAGTTTCAGAGTTTATACCAGGGGTCAAGAAGTGTGGAGGACTACCACAAGGAGATGGAAATATTAATGATTAGGGCAAATGTGGAAAAGGATCGGGAAGCCACTATGACTCGATTTCTCAATGGTTTGAATAGGGATATTGCTAATGTGGTAGAGTTGCAGCACTATGTGGAGTTAGAAGACATGCTTCATGTGGCCATGACGGTAGAGAGGTAATTAAAACGAAAGGGGACGACTAAGAATCAATCGAGGCCTAATTCAACTTTGAAGTCGAGATGGGATGATGACCAGGTTGATGGGGCTATTACAGACAATAAAGCCAAATCACCAAGGTGAAAGGAAGAGAATGCTAGGAAGATCACACAAAAGGTGGAGCCACATCCATATAGGAGTCGGGTTATTAAGTGTTTCAAGTGCTTGGGATCGGGATGCATTACTTCTCAGTGTCCAAACAAATGAGCCATGATTTTGAGTGCTAATGGGAAAGTAATGAGTGACAGTGATGGAGATGGGATGCTCGAACTAGAGGATGCTAGTAGTGGTGGTGAAGTGATCGAACATGCGATAGAAGGGGACGTACTAATGGTGATGCGCGCACTCAATACACAAATCAAGGTGAATGAAGAAGAGCAGCAGCAGAAGAATATCTTTCATATTAGATGCCATGTGGAAAACAAGGTATGTAGTTTAATAATCGATGGAGGTTATTGCATTAATATAGCTAGTACCACTTTTGTAGAAAAGTTAGGGCTAACTATCCTAAGCCTTACAAATTACAGTGGTTGGATGATTGTGGAGAGGTTATGGTGAATAAGAGAGTACTAGTGAACTTTTTAATTGGGCGGTATAAGGATGAAATGTTGTGTGATGTTGTGCCTATGCATGCCGAGCATATATTGTTGGGTAGACGTGACAATATGATAGGAAGGTAAAGCATGAACGGTTTAGATATAGGTATAGTTTCAACAAAGATAAAAGATCAATTACACTTGTACCTTTAACAAAACAACAGGTATACGAAGATCAAATGAAGTTGAGAGGTGAGAAAGAGAGAAAAGGCAATGAGAGACAAAAGGAGAGTTCGAGAAAAAATGGCGAGGTGGCTAAGTGTGAGAATAACAAAGTAAAGCCACAAGAGAGAAAAGAAAGGAAGCCCTCTAAGCAGAGAGAAAAGGGAAAAGTGAGCTTTTATACAGAAAAGAAAGAGGTTGAGAGTGCGTCAGTGAGGACTAACAAATCTTCCCTAATTTGAATATTTCCTTGATGCAGGAATGTGAAAATTTGTTGCACAAAGACTTTCTTAAAGGAGTATTATCGTTTGAATATCCAATGGATGCATTGCAATTGGAATATTTGTGAAGTATCGAAGAAGAATTATGCAATTGTGGCTTTGCAGGATTTCAAAATCCAAAACAAAGGTTGTGTATGGGTTTAGCAGATGGAAGGCCTGAACTGGAGTTGTGTTCATTCTAAGGCAGTGAATGGAAGAGGCGAAAAATATTCAGACCTGGTGATAGAACTTGGAAGAATCAACAAAAAGCACGTGATCGATTGCAAAGGAGATCAAAGCTTCACTTAAGAGGAGACGGTCCATTCCGTGACATTGCAAAGTTTGAAGGCAATGGAAACATATTTTGATCTTGAAATTTCAGATTCGATGATGAATCCTTTCGAAGAGGAGGGGATAATATGATCAGGGATAGGCCACGAATTAAGAAGAATCTGATGATTGTTGGAAAGAGGCCAAAGCCATGTTTGAGACCTCCAAGAGCCAATAAGGGTCGAGCAACCACCTAGGCAAACCACAGGAACCAAAAGAATGAAGTCCATGTGCCAAAGATCAAGTCTGATGTTGGGGACGAGAGTCGAAATAACTTGGAGGCGATGCAATTCAAGAAGCTGGGTTCGGGTCTATCGTAAGCCATGCGACCGCACAGTATAAATTCAGGGAAAAAATTTCCTTTTTCACGCGAGTTTCCTATTTCCATTAGAAATCTAATCTTTTAATCTTTTAATATTTTTACCATATTTTGAACATATTTTCCATTTCAGTTAGGTTTTAGGATTCCATATAAATAGGATTTGTTTCTTTCATTGTATTGGAAGAATTCGATATAGAGAATTAATTGAAAGGCTTGTTTGCCTCCAAATCTTTTTGTTCTTTATTGAACAATCCAAACTTATCAAGAAATCAAATTTCTTGTGGCGTTCACAATCCGGGTGAGATTTATAAACAGTTTAATCAAGAGGTCAATAATTTCTTAATTATTGGTTGCTTGATTCATCATTTCTGAATTAAATCCAAAAGCTTGGTTCAATTGTCGTTCTTGGGATTTGGTTATATCTCGTTGTGGATTTTATAGCCGCCATTGCTACGTGGGTTCGCATCACATTAATAAACTATAAGAAGTAGAACGATGTTTCTGAATATTGTTGCCATAACATTGGAATATAATCATGCTGAAGCCAATAGAGCACAAGGACACAAAGTTGTAGTACAAAGAATCCTATTAAAAGTTATTTCTTAAAATTGAATCTGCATATATCAACAACTTATAGCTCAGTAATACAACTAACTTACATCTTCTTTAGTGGCGGTTCTTGGAACAGATCCAACAAAACGCTTAACAAAACGAGTTCCATCAAATTGGTCTACAAAGTTGAATTATATAAAAATCAACGCAAAAACATAAAACTAAGATTAAACAAAGATAAGAACAATGATGAAGCTTCAACATTGAAGAAAATGGGCTCCACTGCCGACACCCATTGGCCGAAACTCCTTCGACCCCCATAGGTTGAAACCCTCCACCACAACCAATTGGTCGAAGTCCTCCAGTACCAACACCGCCAACTCGCCAGAATCCTCTATTGTCCTCACCGTCAAATTGTATAAATTATCTATTTCCACTATCTAGAGTGGTAGCTCGGAGGATTATCAAACGGCCAATGACTTTCCCTCCCACCACCACTTGAGAATTCGCTCGGATAATTTAACGGGCTAGTGTGCCCCTTCTTGCACTACCATGATAACCACTTTTTTCACCACCAACATTACCACCATCTGGGAATCGAGGAGGAGTGGGCTCTGCGATTATTATGTAAGAGGATTGTCAAAAATGATGTTAAAAAGAGTGTAAGTGTAACATTGTTGTCGTTGTTGTTGTTATATCTCCACTTCTGTGTATCGAATTTGTCCATCGAGAGTGCAATCAAATTCAATTAATTACGAAAGAGAACGAGAAACAAACATCTAAACCCGTTCCAATTTTTGAAGTTAAGAAATCTTGAATTGCAGAGAAGAGGATGAATTTTGAATGCCAAAGGTATTGGTTCAAAAAAAAAAAGGGGTCATGTTGATGATAAGAAATTGCAACACATGTCAAACATAAACAGTGCCCAAAGTTAGTCTCTATTATATTATAGTGAAAATGATACCCAGACGAGGGCTAAATACAGATTTTGACTTTCCACGTTAGTTGAATATAGAGCTTTTGAAAAAACAAAACTATATTTTTTGTCGACAATGGACTTTATGACTTTAATCATACATTCATTATTATAATCTTTAAAAACCCTCTCAAGCACACTAATTTTCTTTTAATCGTCACGTTGCTCTTGGAAAATATGTATAATTTTTTTAAGCACTAATGCAAGCTAGTCCGTTTTGGACGCTTCGTGTCAAATAAGACGTTACAGGGAATCAATTGTCCTAAAGTTAAAATATTGTTAATTTAATTGCCTGTCACTTGGCCGTCCCCAGCCAAAGTAAAATAATGTTAATGATGTGGCATTTAATTGAAATATTTAACCGGCCACATGTGAATTCTATTTTCCATGTAGACAGAGGTTATAGATGGAAGTTTCCCGAGGAATGATGAAGTGCAATTTCATAAAGTTCACTTAATAATAAAGTGCAAATTAAAGTATAATAAGGGTTCGTTTGATTGCGAAAATAAAATTTGTATGGAAAGAAAAGAAAATGAATTCCAGGGAATTGAATTACCTAAAAATTATTTTTCTGAGAATTGTAAATTATTGTGTTTGATTGGTATAATTTTCCATATGGAATTCGTTGAAATAAAAATATTTTTTTTTTTGTTCGTTTGACTTTGTTTTACATAAAAATTGTCAATTAAAGAGATAAATTTTATCAGTACTGAGGATAAATTTTGTTTCCATTGCCAAAAAATAAAATTCAAGAAAATCATCTATTTTTGGGTGTTCATTTAGCTTTTTTTCACATGAAAATTGTCAATTAAAGGAAAATATTTTTTTATAATTAGGGATAAAATTTGTTTCCATTGCTATAAAAAAAAAAAAAATTGCTACAATTCCATGAAAACCAAGAAAATTCCTATGTGGCAAGGCAACCAAGAAATTCATTTCCATGGGAAAAAAAAAAAAGAAAAAAAGCCATCCTTAAAATTGGAAAATGGAATTCCTTTTTCATTTTCCATAGAAAATCTCTCCTATCAAACACATCCTAAGTGAAACGTGACCTTACCCAAAGTTTGGTATGTATTCAAATAACTATCTCAAAATTTATCTATGATTATAGAGATAGATTAGGCAACATTGAATCGATTTTGATTTCGAAATATACAGAGTCATGGTTGGCCAGCCATACACAATTTTTTTCTTGGAGATAATTAGCATATGTTTTATTTCCCAAAAGACCTAGCAAGCCGATGTCCCCGATTGACGGTCCATGGCACGATCAATATTAGGTCATACTCCTATCTTGATTAAAGTGCCAATTGCAGCCCTAGCTACCAAAAACTTGTGAATACACATGTTCTTTTGCACCCATTTCTCATTTTGTTGATTGAAAGAAAAGATTTCCCTCTTTATAGAGTTCCATTTTGCTAATTCATACAAAGCCATCTAACGTACCCAACTCCATCATTCACGATAAATATTAAATAAAAAGAAAAGCCTACCCCACATCAAGGAATCTGACCTCCGTTCAACACAAGCTGTCAACAGAAGGAGTCTGGCCTCTGGCCGACAAAGTCACTCACAAACCCAAAATGACTTGGACCAATAGGGGAATCCCAATTTGGTTTGGTTTGGTGAATTAGGAGGATATGTGTGACTATCGTCAAACACTTTGCGCGCGAGCAATTTGATATATTTTGATATTTCTAATTACGATTGATTTATGCAATTCTATTAAATAAGTTTCTTTGTTATAAAACTATTGCAGTTATAAGAGAGAGAAATAAATCTAAAGCATGAAGTTCATATGATTCTCTCTCAATATAAAATTTGGCATGACACCAGTGAATCAGTGATATGAGAAAGCTAAAGAAACTATCATGTACGAGGTGGGCATTAAATAAATAAGGATATTTAGCCTTGAAATATTTTTTAATAGACTTGTTATAGTACACTTTATACACATTCAATCACGCATGTAAATGGATTATGAGATTTTAGAATAAATTTAATTTATTACCATATATGTGTTTGAGTTTCATTATCAGTTGTTAAAATTATAATGTGATGTAAACGAGTGATGAATAAGTAGTTATTACGAAAGGTATAATTAAAATTAAAGTTTGATTTTAATATTTTAATTATAAGAGATTAAAGTGAAAGGCAAACAAGCTAGGACGACAATAACTGGGTGGATCTTATGCGAAAAGTGGAATCCAAGAAGCCCGATTACAAGCAACCCAATGAGCCATCTGTTCCACGAAGTTTCAAAAGATGGGAGATTGGCAAAAATAGCACTGATATTACTCAGATAACTAGATGTAGAAATTTACTTTTAGGGATCTCTTTTTGACCTTTATTATCACAATTTTTGAGGAAAAAAAAGTTAGGGTTGAAAATTATGTCGAACTCACTCTTAAAACCAACTTGCAAGGAGAGGGTACCTTTCAGATATGGAATACAATTGAATCGTTACATTTTACCCTTCTTCAAGATTGAAGTCTGCATCAGTTCATTTTTTTTTTCCATCTGGGTGACATTATTGAACCTGGCCTTCTCCAAGTTGTCCCATACATGATAAGAGCCCTCAAGATTGAGTGCCTACTAATATATCAATTGTAATAATCACTTTGAGTAGAACTCAACTTCAAAAATTTTCATATAAAATAAATTAAGATTTAAATAAATTTTACAAAAGGAGGTATTAAATTAGGTCTTTAAATACTTTTTGAGATTTAAAAAATTTAGGAGCATTACATGTAGATTTTTTGAGAATCTCTAAATGTATTTATGTATTCAATAATTTTTTTTATAGATTTCTAAAAAGCCTTTTAATCAAGGTATATTTAATTAAAATTTTTAAAAGTCTCTATAAATATAGGTGTATTCTGATTATCAATGACTAATAAATCTATAATGTATTAAAATATCATATCAAGTGAGAATCATTTTGTTGGATGATTTAAACCTTGCTACATTTCAATTATTTCAATAATACTTTATGTTTTTTTTTAATATGTAATAAATACAGTAATTCTCTATTGATTAACATTCACATTAATTTAGAATCAATAAATCATGACTTGATAAATCTTAATCTACTTGAATCTAGAGTTATTATAGATGAATTTATTACTATTAATGTATCAAAGAATTTTAATGAGTGTTTAAATAGCATAAAAACATAACTCTATTCGTCATAAACCTGTAGTTTTTCAGATCGATGAATAACTTGTTATCCTGCAATACTTCCAACACTTTTCTCAGTTGTTCTTCGTGATCAACTTTTCTTAAACTACGAATCAAAATATCATCAGAGTAAATGACAAAAAAATTGCTCTAAAAGTTTTTAAAACCTTATTCATCAACCGTATAAAAAGTAAGTGGTGCATTGGAAAGGCATAACCAACTTCTCATATCTATTTTGAAAACTGTTTTCCACTCATCTTCAGCCTTAATCGAATGTGGTGATACCCACTCTTCAAATCAATTTTTAAAAATAAAATAGATATAGCCAATTAATCCAATATATAATCCAGCCTGGGTAACCCGTACTGCGAATTAATCTTACTGATAGCTTGACTGTTAACATACATTTACAATGATCCATCATTTTTTGGTACTAATAAGGCTGGTATTGCACACGGACTAGTACTCTCCACAATGTAACCCTTTTATAGTAACTCCTCAACCTTCTCTTGTAAAATCTAACCTTTTTTTTGTCAGATTTATTTGATAATGGGACAAGTTTAGCAGGTAAGTCCCAGGGACACAATCAATATAATGCTACAATCATACCTTGAACCTCCTCCATATATTTTTCTGACAAATCTAGGAACTTCCTCGATGACTTCTTTCTCCTTGGCTACTAAAGCAAAATTTCTCCCAAACTCCTTCAAATCTAAGGAAAAACTCACTGGCGAAATCTGCAATAGCTTGGAAAGCCTTCCCTTCCAATTTAGAAGTCTTTTATGCACTCTGTGTTGATGCAACCATGATCTTTTTATTCTTCCACTAAAACATGCAGTTGTTCTCTCAACCCTTATGTATTGCATCAACATTAGATTGCTACTATCCGTCCAATAAAATATCACATCCATCCATATCAAGAAAATCACAAATAACTTGTGATTTATAAAAGGTTCATATAGACAAAGGTACCTTAACAATTCAAATCACCTGAAAAAACATACCCTTCTAAATCTATCCAATCTGATAAGGACCTAGATATGGTTCAGTTGGTAGCTTCAGATGACCCATTAGCATCTTGGCAATCAGACTTTCACAACTACAACTATCTATGATCAGACTGTAAACAACATTACTAGCTCGACATTTGGCCTGAAAAATCTTTCTACGCTGAGTCAATTATTCCTGTTTGGGTGAACATAAGATTTTTTGTACAATGTACATAAAATCTCATTGCTCTTATCTACAAACTTCATCAGTATATTCTTTCTCTTCCCCTTCATTATCTCCAACATGCTATTGATCCTCATCTTCTTTATTAATTGTTTTTACACCATGTATAGGTCTTTGTTTAGGACACTCATTCGAGTTATGCTCAGGCTTTCAACATATGTAACAATTCCCAGCAACTGATTTTACATACACATTGTTTTCTACTCGTATAGTCCACTTATCTCCAGTTATTGTTGTTTTGGTTTCACTATATTGCTGACCATCTAGGATGGACGTGACCTTTCGAGTACCCTTCAAACTGTACCATGTACATTTTTCCTAAATGGTGGAGGACGTCGTATTTGCTATGTAAGCAATGATTCTGGTCGGAACACCATCTCCCTAGCATCTATTTGTGAATAAATAGACAGAAACCCCATCTTGTCCTGGATCTCATTTTAATCCCTTTACAAACCACGCATTCTAATAATCATCAGCCTCCATTATATCGTAACGAGATTGTAGCCCGCAAAATCTCCTTAGTATAGATATCCACCGAATGACTTTCTTGCCTACAATCTAAAAAATGTCGATATAAGGCCTGTATATAGTCTCTATGAAGAAATTACTATTGCAACAATTCTTTCATCATGATCCAATCTCTTTCTCAACCTTTAACGTTTATCGCCTATACTCTACCACCAAACTTATGCCCATTGTTTAAGTTTATATGCTACAATTGCAACCTTACATTCTTCGTTAATCTCCATAATTTCAAAAAACCTTTTTACCTTATTCAACTAGTCAAGGAAAAACTCCACATTTGAACTCCCATTGAAAATAGGAATCTTCACCTTAATTTTGTAATCATCGATCATGATAATGAACTAGGGCCGGATTGACATATCAACCTAAATAAGGTCGATGGATGGTTGTTGCATGGAATTACTGTTTCTAAGATTCAAGCAACCAATATGTTCTTGAGTTGATTTCCTAATTCTTTCATATGATTGCCTACTTCTTGCATATTAGTCTCAATTGCCTCAATAGTTTGCCATTACTCTAATACTACCTAATACAGGACAAAAACGTGAACAATAATAATTGGGTCTTATTCATAACACATGAACAAGTGTTGCTTGAATTTCGTTCAAAGGAACATGAAAATATATTTGGAATCCACCAAATAGCAAAAAAAACCTGAAATATCTTATTAATCAATAAAAATGAATGTGCTGTTTTACAATCTTAACATTTATTTATAGGCTCAAAACAAATTCTAATTTCATTGAAACTCTATTTCTGTAGATAAATTCAATTTTAGCTAAATAATTGTAAAAAGATGAAAATATCATTAAATGCTAAAATGGAGTTCTGAATGATAGAATTTGACCACGAAAATTTGAAAAGGTAAAATCGAATAAAGCTTTTGAATTTTACTCACAGAAGAAAATTTGACAAACAAGCTAAAAGTTATGTTTGTTTTCGTACATCCTTCTTATTCCATCATTTCTCTAACTGATTTAGGAATTTCTCTTCTAACTGATCCGCATTAGAACGGTAATTTTTTTTGGATAATGTGCGTTTAAAGTATGAAATATTTTTAGATTATGTAAAATATTTTACTGTGAGAATGTATGATTGAAAATGAGTTATAGAAAAAAAAAATTGGAGAATGGTAGACAAAATGGGGTTAGTTATTTCAAGATGAAGTATGGTTTAGAACTTTACTGTAAAATGAACATATAATGCTCATTCTGTTGAGGGAGCCTAAAGAGAGTGAGTTCCAAAGATTTGTGGGTCCTAATTAGTAATTACGATGTCATAGATACTAGGAGTCTTGCAAAAAAAAAATAAATAAATAAATAAATTAAGATGCTTTTACCTTGGTATTGAGAAGTTATCACTTGTAGAACCGGACAACAATGTGATGATGAACAATTACATGATGTGAGTTATAACGACTACACCAACATTCCTAGTTGTAATATTGTATATAGATATTGTCTAATTTTCCACAGACCTAATATATTTGAGGAAAACTATTGATTAACATGTATATACATAGCATAACTTGTATTTTATCCTTGAGTGTGTTGAGTAGGTATAAGAATTCATGGTTCTAACTTTTAATAGGCTTATTATGTTGACCTATGGTTGACTTCATCCTTAATGTTTTGATTATAACAAACGAATTGTATTTATTTCTAACAAATTGAATTTAAGAATATGTAGCCTTTATTGCAAGTTGAAGACTCGAAGATCACTGCCAAGAGAATTGCATTTAACAGTCATTGTAGAGAAAAATTGACGATAAATCGACATGGAGACAGGAACTAAGCACTCACGTTAAATCACTTTGAATACATTAAACTTAGACATTTTGAATAATATGTAAAGGTAAAATGCTTTAATGTTTAGCAATGAGTTTTGAAATGCTCAAAGTATCACTTGAGTAAAAACATTCTTCAAAAGATCACATTTTTCAAAACAATAAAATAAAATAAAAATTTGGAAAAGTTGTCATACCGAACGGTTCGATTCGTTCAGCGGACGTTCAGTTGGTCTGATCTCTCTATCGGTCAAAACAGGTAATCGTTCTGAATTCTGACTCAGAATGGCTACTGCACTGTCCGGTACATTAACGGACATCCAGTAGATTCGTCTAGTTGGACAGAATTTTGACAGTTTTACTGCTATAAATACCACCCCACTTTGCATTCATTTACATACTTCTAAGAGCATAAAGTGAGATACTAAGCTTAAATATTTGATCTTTACTCTTTGTTTATCTTTATCAATTCATTTACCTTTAGAAAACTTTTGATTGAACTTACTTTTGAAAAATCATTTCACTTATCAAACTTTTTCAAACCTAATATTTGAGTTCCATTAATTGCTATTCATTAAAGTGTTTGCCTACTTTTCTTTTTGTACTCAACTTTAATTATATCATTTACTGTGGGAGGGGAGTTTCAATTATAAACTCTTTATTTTATAAACTTGTGGGTTGTGTTGAGGTCCTGTCAAGCTAACGTTGTATAAAGATTGGTATCTTTATTTCTAAGTCACCGAAAGCATTGTAAAGGTTGGATTGCACCCCAAGTCAATCAATATAGTGAAAAGGACAACATGAGTGATGAAGAGCTCGATGATTTTGGTCTTTCTTGTCAGAAAATGGAGAGGTCTTCAAAACAATCAAAAATTCCAAAAGAAGGAAGATAAAAGTGAAGAAAGATGTAAGAAAATTATTTGGTACAATTGTGACAAATCTGGTCACAAAAGAATCGAATGCCCCAACAAAAAAAATCAAAAAATCCACTACAAGCCATATGGGATGAAAGTGATGCTGATGACCTCAATGAAAACTATAGTTAAGTTGAAATCGCCTACATGTGGTTCATGACAATCGAAGACGAGCTAAATTCAATTGAAAAATCTTCATATGATGAATTATCTACTTCCTACGACGAAATGCTTAAAGAATTTGAAAATCTTGCCTTAAGTCATTCCATTCTACATTAAAAAAAAAAAAAAACTTTGTTGGAAAATGAAATAAAGAAAATTTTAGAAAATTAGAAAGAAAATGCTAATTACGATTTATTGATCAAAGAAAATTATTCCATAAAAGAAAAAATCAAGGACTTGACAAAGATGATTCATAAATTTACTCAAGGGAAGAACTTTGATTTAATGTTTGGAGATAAAAAAAAATATGTGTTTGACAAAGAAAGGATTGGATACAAACCTTTCTTGAAACAAAAATCTCTCAAAATTTTATTTATTAAAGCTTTAAATTCTTCTAATATTACATGTAACTTTTGTAATAACGGTGGACATGTTGCATTCAATTGTTTAACAAAAAAGAAGTTACACTTTGAAAGCAAATATAAGTGGATTCAGGAATCCGCTAAAAATAACTACCAAGGACCAAAATTTGTATGGGTGCCAAAAATCGAAAATTAAATTTCTCTTGTAGGTACCAAAGAAAATAAAGAGTAAATGGTTCTTCGATAGTGAATGCTCAAAACACATGACCGGAGATCGATCTCTATTGTCGAACTTCAAGAAGAAGGATGGAGGTCATGTCACTTCTGGAGATAATGTTAAAGAAAAATTATTGGCATTGGAAACATTGGTAGCCATTCATCCCCTTTTGCATTCAATTGTTTAAGAAAAAAGAAGTTACACTTTGAAAGCAAATATAAGTGGATTCGGGAATCCGCTAGAACTAACTACCAAGGACTAAAATTTGTATGGGTACCAAAAATCAAAAATTAAATTGCTCTTGTAGGTACCAAAGAAAATAAAGAGTAAATGGTTCTTGGATAGCAAATGCTCAAAACACATGATCGAAGATCGATCTCTATTGTTGAACTTCAAGAAGAAGGATGGAGGTCATGTCACTTCTGGAGATAATGTTGAAGAAAAATTATTGGCATTGGAAACATTGGTAACCATTCATCCCCTTTTATTGAAAATGTTTATTTGTCGATAACGTCAAATATAATTTGCTAAGTATTAGTCAATTATGTGATAAAGGTTACAACATTAAATTCGATTCCTCCAAGTGCCTTATTAAGGATGCTGCATAAAAAGATGTGATATTTATAGGAAGTCATAGAAAAGATGTTTATATTATAAATATTAAATTGAAAATAATGAAAAATGTTTATTGAGTTTGAAAGAGGACACTTGGTTGTGGCATAATAGACTAGGTCATGTTAGCATGGATCTTCTCTCAAAAATTTTCAAGAATTGCTTTGTAGAAGGATTGCCAAACTTAAAATTTGAGAAAGATATAATTTGCGATTCTTGTCAATTTGAAAAACAAGTAAAAAATTCTTTCAAACTTAAATTATACTCTTCAACCACAAAACCGTTACAACTTCTCCACATAGATCTTTTTGGACCTTTAAGAACCACTAGCTTAGGCGGTAAACATTATTCTTTTGTTATTGTTGACCATTTCTCAAGATTTACTTGGTTTATATTTTTAAGCCTAAAAGATGAAGCCTTAAAAGCCCTTAAAGATTTTTTTTAAGAAAGTCCAAAACAAAATAGGTTATACTATTACATCTATTAGAAGTGACCATGGTGGAGAATTTGATAATGTGACTTCTGATAATTTTTGTAATGAAAATGGATGTGAACATAATTTCTCAACTCCTAAAACTCCTCAACAAAATGGCGTAGTAGAAAAATGAATCGTACATTGCAAGAGATGTCTAGAACCATGTTTATGAGAATAACCTACCAAAATATTTTTGGGCCGAAACCATAAACTCCGCTTGCTAGATTGTCAATGGAGTTTTGGTTAGCCGAAAGAAAGCTAAAACTCCTTATGAGCTTTGAAAAATAGAATTCCCAATATTAATTACTTTAAATTTTTCGGTTTCAAATGTTTTCTTTTGAACACAAAAGATAATTTGGAAAACTTGATTCAAAATCCGATGTTGAAATTTTGCTTAGATACTCATCAACTAGCAAAACTTATAGAGTGTTTAACAAAAGAACTCTAGTCATTGAAGAATCTATGCATGTTACATTTGATAAAACTAACACTCGATCGTGAAAAAGGTATTGCTGATTATGTAGGTTTGGAAGTTCCATTTGAACAAATGGATATTCAAGACCTAAACAAGTAAGCTCCTAACAAAGAACAAATGGAGGAGCCCAACTTTCAAGAAAATGAAGAAAAATCAATCGAAGTTCAAAGTGATCCCCTACTACCAAAAGATTGGAAATGCATTCCATTTCATCCAAATGAACTAATAATAGGTGATCCATCCAAAGGTATCACCACTAGAAACTCTTCTAAAAATCAACTCAGTAGTTGTGCTTTCATCTCGCAAATCGAACCTAAAAATTTCAAAGGGGCTGAGTTTGATGAATTTTGGATACTAGCAATGCATGATTAACTAAAACAATTTGAAAGAAATCACGTTTGAGATTTAGTTGCTAGACCAAATGATCAAACCTTAATTGGCACAAAATGAGTTTTTAGAAATAAAAGAGATGAAAATGGGATTATTGTACTTAAAAAGGCTAGATTAGCGACCCAAAGTTACAATCAAGAAGAATGTATCGATGATGAGGAAATATTTATACCGATTGCTAGGTTAGAATCCATTCGCTTGCTTCTTGCATTTGCTTGTCATAAAAATTTCACTCTCTATCAAATGGATGTTAAAGTGCATTTCTGAATGAATTTATTCATGAAGAAGTTTTGTCGAGCAACCCCCCTATTTTAAAGATCACAAATATCTTAATCATGTTTTTAAACTTAGAAAAGCTCTTTACGGTTTAAAACAAACTCCAAGAGTTTGGTATGAACGTTTGAGCAAATTTCTATTCTCAAATTACTTCTCTATTGGAAAATCAGACACCACACTTTTCGTTAAAACTCATAAGAGAAACGTGCTAATCGTTCAAAACTTCAAATTTATGTTGACGACACTATTTTTGGTGCAACTAATGTTCGTCTTTGTGAAGAATTTTCAAAGTGCATGAGCATAGAATTTGAATGAGTATGATGGTAGAACTTAAGTTCTTTCCTGGCCCTCAAATTAAACAAAAAATTGATGGAATATCCATAAATCAAAACAAGTAAATATTAGACATGCTCAAGAAGTTCGAAATGGATGGCCTAAAGTCAATGAACACTCCAATAAGCACATCCATAAAGCATGACAAAGATGATCAAGGTACTCTCGTTGATGTAACTAAATATCGAGGTATGATCGGATTCCTTTTTTATTTAACTGCAAGTAGACCCGATATCATGTTTAATATATGCTTATGTACTAGATTTCAATCAAATCCTAAGGAATCTCATCTTAAAGCCGTAAAAAATTCTTTAGATATCTTAGTGACTCTCGAACCTTAGGAGTTTGATATCCAAAAGAAACTAACATTGACCTACTTAGCTATTCGGATGCTAATTGGGCCGGTTGCCAAATTGATTCAAAAACCTTTACTGGAGCATGTCATTTTCTAGGTTTTGCACTAGTATCAAGGTTTAGTAAAAAAAAAATTCTGTGGCATTAGCTACTTCTGAAGTCAAATATATCTCGACCGTGAGTTACTGTGCACAAGTACTATAGATGAAACAAGCCCTTAGTAATTATCACTTATCTTACAATCATATTTAGGTATGGCAACAGGGCGGGTGTGTACGGGTCGACCATTCCCACCCCCATCCCGTCAGGTATTTTTGTTATCTTACCCCATACCTATACTCGATTAAAACAGAACGGAGTAGAGCAGGGCGTGGCGGGATGGGGCAGGTCCCTTGCTCCATTTATTGCCCCATTTTTTCTTGTTATTTTTTGCTTTCATTCTTTTATGTCCTTGGTGAGTAAATATTATTGCTTTTTTACCAATTTGTTAAAACAACTTTGTTCTCTTTAAAAGTGATGATAAATCTATTATTTTATTTTAATAAAAATTTATATTTGAAATTAACTTTAAATGGGACGGGATTATATTTTCCGTATCTACCCTATACCCCTTCGGGACAATGACTCTTGCCCCATACCATCCCATTTACCCGATTAGTTGAGTAATCCTCCTCCCATTCAGGATGAGGCCCTATGGTATCAGGTTGAATTGGTTTTTTGCCATTCCTAATCATATTCCTATTATGAGTTATAATTCTAGTGCCATTAATTTGTCTAAAAATCCCATATTGCACTCTCGAACAAAGCATATTGAAATTATACATCAATTTCTTAGAGATCATGCACAAAAGTGAGATATTACATTAGAATTTATAAGCATGGAAAATCAATTAGTTGACATCTTTACCAAACCTCTAGTCCTTGATCGGTTCTCACACATTCGAAGAGGTTTTGATATTATTGATGAATTTGATGTGCAAAATTGAAATAAACTTATGATATGTAATTTAAAAAAAATGGGGATCCAAACAAGTCAAATAGACCATTCAAACAGAAAGATTGCAGCAACCGAACAGTCCAGTGTGCCTTTCTGGTTTGACAGAGAGTTTCAAGCTATGCCATTCTGGACGTTCGGTAAAATTTGCCGGACGTCTAGTACAATGCGTAATTAGATTTTTAAAAGCATACCAGTTCATTTTTCTATCCCCAATCTTTCATTGCTCTCCATTTTTTCTTCCTTTCTTCCATTAATTTCGTAGATTGCACATCCAATCCAAAATCACATAATTTTACACCTTCCTTTCTTCCAAAAATAAAAAGTTTTATCCTTAACACTTCAAACGCGAACCCTAGTTTCCTATTCTTCATTTGGTCGAATTTCTTCCCTGGTAGGATCCAAAAGGACAGGAAAATAGATGAAACAAACTATTATACGCTCTCCTCTACCTTCCTCCAACAAAAAAAATGGATTTGAAGCCCGAGGTGCTGCAAACCTGTTTGAGTACAATTGAAGCACTTGCATTCATATAAAAGAATTTTTCGAAAATATGGGTTGGAATTTAGTTGCCACCTTAGAAGAACATGCATACCCTCGACTCATGAAATTTTTTTACAAAAATATGGTTATTGCTCCACATTCGAATGAAATTTCATGCTTAATTAAAAATGTGCGTATCACCATTAACAAAGCTCTCATTCACCAAATTCTCGAGCTTGAAATATGTGATACCCAAATCTTTCTTCATAAAGTTCATCCAACGTTAGACGGAAATAACATGAGCTATGCTTGTCGTAGTGTAACGGGAAACAATTTTGAAAATTTTATTAGAATTAGTGCAAATCAATTAACCCTATCTTGTAAAGTTTTACAATACATAATTGCCCATGTTATTCTCCCTAGGAAAGGGCATTGGGATGAAGTGAACTATTTTGCCCTTTTTATTCTCGAATCATTTCTTGTTGGTCGGAAATTAGATTCCCGACCATTGCATTAGGTCTCATGAAACTTTTACATTCCAATGTCATGTATAAGCCCCATCATATGGGATGCTTCTAACAAAAATTTTCAAACACTTTGACATTCCTTTAAACGATGAGGCATTTGTCAAACTTCATCCCACCGACACCATTAACATCTAAACTCTAAAGCGTATGAAAATCATTAAAACACATGGTCAATGGGTGGCTCATACAAAAGGGTTTGACCCCATCTCAGGACCTTCCACTATACCTTTCGAGGAAGAGGAAGAGGCAAAAAAAGATGCCCCACAAGTTCTGAGCCCTCCTTACTCCAGCACTCCTAGTTCATCGATCGGCAACTTCACATTTTTCGAGGACCAATACAATCTCCTAAATGGCCTAATTAACTCCCTTACATCATCTATCAAAGGCCTTGGTGGGAAACTTCACCAACTTCAAGTTCAACAAGCAGCAATCCAAGCCCAACAAGATGCGATTCAAGCATGGTAGACAGAAATGCAAGCCAGCAAAATACCTTCTTCGCATACTTCTACGACCGCTTTCTTCTACCGCTACATCTAGAGACTTAGACTTACTTTAGAATTTTTCATACTTTAAATTTGAATGAAAAATGTTCTCCATCAATGATGTTATTTTACGATGTTGTTAATTGGTATGGTTGTCTTCATATTCCTGTATTTATTATTATTATTATTTTTTTTTTTTGCTTATGACAAAAGGGGAAAAATATATTAAGATGATTATGCAAGTTAGTGAAAACGTAGAAAGGGAAAACCTATTGATTATATGCATGAAACGCTTTGTATTTCCCTTATCAATTTGTTCAAAACTTATATTGCAAATTGTCATCTTGTTTGTCATAATCAAAAATGGGGAAAATGTTGACCTACAGTTGACTTCATCCTTAATGTTTTTATTATAACAAAAAATTGTGTTTATTTCAAGCAAATTGAATTCATGCCTATGTAGCCTTTGTTGCAAGTTGAAGACTCAAAGATCGCTACCAAGAGAATTTCATTTAACAAACATTGTGGAGAAAATTGATGATAAATCGACTTGGAGACGGAAAATAAGCACTCAGGACAAATCACTTTGAAGGCATTAAACTTAGACATTTTAAATACATATATAAAGGTAAAATGCGTTAATGTTTAGCAATGAGTCTTGAAAAGCTCGAAGTATCACTTATCTTGAAAAATTGAGTAAAACGTCCTTCAAAAGCTCACATTTTTCAAAACAATAAAAGAAAGAAAATTTTGGAAAAACTGTCATATCGAATGGTAAAATAGGTAATCATTTCACTGCTATAAATACTACCTCACTTTGCATTCATTTACGTACTTCTAAGAGCATTAAAGTGAGATATTTTTGAACTTAAATATTTAATCTTTACACTTTGTTTATCTATTTCAATTCATTAACTGTTGAAAATCTTTTGATTGAACTTACTTTTGAAAAATCATTTCACTTATTAAAGTTTTTCAAACCTAAAACTTGAGCTTTATTCATTATTATTCATTAAAGTGTTAGCTTACTTCTCTCCTTGTACTCAACTTTGATTATATTGTGGGGGAAGTTTCAATTGTAAACTCTTTATATTATAAAGTTATGGGTCGTGTTAAGGTCCCGTAAAACTCAACTTTGTATAAGGATTGATACTCCTTGTTTGTAAGTCATCAGAAGCGTTGTAAAGGATTGGATTGCACCACAAGTCAGTCAATATAGTGAAAAGATATTGCTCGTGTCGGAGAGTTTGGTAATAGAGAATGTAGATCAGTGCTTTGGATTGACCTCCATAATTATATTATTTGCATCATTTCTCTCTTATTATTTATCGCTTTTAAAATGTACTCATTATTTGTCTTAATTTGATATTGTATTTGTGCATATTTGTCTTATTGTTTAAGCTATTAAATTGATTTTGAATTTGATTTAAATTTCTAAAAAGTTTTGAAAACCAATTTACCCCCTCTTGGTTGGCTATTCTTGGGTCTTCATCTTGTATGCATATATACCTCACAATGACAAGTCTTGGTGTGTAGTTTCTTAAGGTAAAATATTAGTTTTCGTAATTAACATTTATTTATGCTAATGATATGTTTAATCTCTATTAGCTTATCGTGAGGATAAGTGATTTTGATATTGTTTGGAAAAAAAAATTGTGAATGGGATATAACAACAATTTTGATTTCAAATTCACTAGTTAATTTTCATTGATTTGGAATAAAGTATGAGATGTAATAACAATGTTGATTTCAATTTTTTAGTTAATTCTCAATTGAATTGGTGGTTACAAGGCCCTAATGGCCATTGTAATATTTTTTTTTTTTTTTTTTTTTTTTTTAATGCAAAGTTAATGAAAAAATTTGAAACCACCATCATTCTAGTACTATATGAGGAGGTGTTCTCCTCCTTATTCGACACACCAAAATTTGTTAGTTTTCTTATCTCTAATTTTCTCTCTTTCCTCTTTGTTTTAATATTTTTTTTTTTTTTTTTGTGTGTTAATGCAAAGTTAATGAAAAAATTTGAAACCACCATCATTCTAGTACTATATGAGGAGGTGTTCTCCTCCTTATTCGACACACCAAAATTTGTTAGTTTTCTTATCTCTAATTTTCTCTCTTTCCTCTTTGTTTTAATAGCTTTTTTCTTAGTAGCTTAAATAATTTTTCATTCTGGATTGGTGATAGAAGTGTGAGCATTCTCAGTTCACCTAAAACAGTGACAATGTGTTATTCATCTGCTTTCAGCCATTGTATCCTGAAAAACAGATAACATCAGTGCTCTTACACAACAGTGAAGGGAAAATAGGCTTTAAGAAAACCGTATGCAATACCTGCCGCGATTTCTTCCAATACCGCTACTTTATCAACAATTAGATTTTCTCTTTTGTTGTTACTCTATTTATTCTAAGGTTTCTTTCCATTATTTTCTAATTCCAGGAGTATTTCAAATCTCTTTTTGTATTTTTACCAACATCTTAAAATAAATTTTACTCAAGAACGCTGGGATTACTAGATTTTAAAGAAATATTATTGTGAAAAATAATATTCTCCCACAAAAGTTATAAAATACTAGAAATGAAAAGTTACAATATAGAGAAATTCTATCTAAGAGGCTAGGGTTTAAGTGAAATCATTTACGACCCTTCCAGCTAACATAGGAATTGAATATTTTCAAAAGAAACTAGACTTGTTGAGGATGGGCTTAGACCCTCTAGTCTTCCTTAAAAATTGTCAGTAGAATGCTATTCGGTTGTTCAAAAAATAACTTAATTTTCGTCGTGTTTGAAAAATAAGCATATCCTTTTTAGGAAATTAACATATTTTCATAATTGAGAAAATAACATTTTTTAAACGCTCTTTGAAATAGAATAATTTTCAATTGAAAAATTAGCATATTTCGTAATTGTGAAAATAGCATAATTTTTAAAGTTTTCAAAAAATAGCATAATTTCCTGCTTCTCAAATTAACATATTCTATTTGATATTTCAAAAAATGGCAAATGAAATTGTCATTATTGATACAACCACTACTATGGCTAGTGGGCCTACTTTTGTTGTGAACTCCCAAATGATACTGGCATCTATTTCTCATGGAAAGAAAATGAAGAAATTCAATTGACTGAATTTCAAGAAGTGGTAGCAAAAGATGTTGTTTTATCTGACCATCTTCGGTCTTGCAAATTTCTTAACTGATGATCATTTGAAAATGAAGTAGGATGAGATTGACAGCCAAGTCATCATTAAAATTTATGCTTGGGAACATTCTGAATACTTGTGTCAAAATTATGTCATGAATGCGATCAACGATTCTTTGTACAATGTCTATAGCACAAAGAAGTTAACAAAAGAGCTTTGAAGTTCTCTCGATCGGAAGTACAAAATTGAGAATGCTACACCAAGAAACTTGTGGTAGATTGCTTCCTAAATTTCAATATGGTTGACTCAAACTAAGACTAGTTTAGTTCGATAGCTCTAAGTGATTTGCATAAGATCCATGCAAAGGGAATGTCACTGAGTTAGTCTTTCCAAGTGACTGCTATTACTGAGAAGATGTCCATGGATAGAAAGACTTCAAGAACTACCTTAAGCGAAGGAAGATGAGTGTTGACGATCTGATTGTTAGACTTTCCATTGAGGAAAAGAATAGATGATCTAATAAGCAAGGGGTATACTAGCATGAGGCCAAGACCAACACTGTCGAAGACGATCAATGCTCCTAGGTGAGAAGATGATAAATAAAAAAGGGACAAGCTGGGACCTAAAGGGAGAATTTCAAAGAAGAAATTACAAGGGAAGTACTTCAATTGTTATAAAAGGTCAAAAGTCAAATGACTGTAGGTTGCCTAAGAAAAATAGATACAAAGAAGCAAATATAATCGATGACATTGCACATAATAAATCTAAGATCAAAGGCCTAGGCAAAGCGATCCTGAAGATGGCATCTAAGAAAGAGTTGACTCTAAACAACGTGTTATATATGCTAAAAATTCGAAAGCGCCTAGTCTCAAGTTTGCTGCTTAGCATGCATGGTTTCCGCATGGTTTTTGTCTCATGAAATTGTTTTGTCCAAGAACGGACTTTTTATTGGGAAAGCATAAGTATCTAATGGGATTTTTAAGCTCAACGTAATGACTTTCAAGAAAAATATCAATAAAACTAGCTCTTCTGCTTATTTGCTTGAGTCTTCAAATCTATGGTATAGTAGATTATGAAATGTTAATTATTATACCTTGAAAAGGTTAATTAATTTGAATCACATACCTACATTCCTAATTGATTGAAAACACAAGTATGAAACTTGTGTAGAGGCAAAGTTTAAAAGGCCATCTTTCGTACAACCCCTTAATTTAATTCACAGTGATATGTGCGACTTAAAATGATACAAATAAGAAGAGGTAATAAGTATTTTATTACTTTTGTTGATAATAGCATAAAATATTGTTATATGTATCTACTGAAAGCAAAAACAAAGCTATAGAGAAATTTGTTCTTTATAAAAATGAAGTTGAGAATCAACTCAACAAGAAAATTAAGGAGCTAAGAAATGATTCGAGATGGTGAGTATGAACTACCATTTGATGAGTTTTGTGTTCAAAATGGTATAGTCCATTAACCATGACACTTTATTCGCTCTAGTAAAATGGTGTTACTAAGCGAAGGAATCGTACCTTAAAAGAGATGATGAATGTAATTTTATTCAGTTCTAGATTGCCTCATAATATGTGGAAAAGAGATGTTTTGTTAGAAAATTATATTTTCAATAAAGTGCCCCCAAAAAAGGAAGACAAGACCCCATATGAATCATAGAAATGAAGGAAGACTTTCCATAAATTCTTGTGAATGTTATCTTGCAAAAGTGGCTATACCTATACCTAAGAAAGAGGGTAAAAATAGGTCCAAAACTAGTTGACTGCATTTTCATCGGCTATGCACATAATAGAGTGCATATCGATTCCTTATGCATGAGTATAAAATTCTAGACATATACACGAACAGGATAATAAAATCTAGAAATATATCATTCTTTTAACATCTATTTCCTTATAAGTCCAAAGACAGACCAAGTACGTCAAAATGACCATTTGACACAATTAGGGAAAACAGTCGGGACCAAGAATATAAAAAAAAATGAAGAGATTCAAGATGAACCTAGACGTAGTAAAAGAACAATGACAAAAAATATTTTGGGACAAATTTCCAAACCATTTTCAAACCTATCTACTAGAAAATGAACCTCAAACTCTCAAAGAGGTTAAGATTTATTGAAGGACCTTTGTGAAAAGAGGTTATTAACAGCGAAATTGACTTCTTACTATAAAATCACACTTCGGAGTTACTGGATCTTCACCCTGAGTGTAAATCTATAGGATTTAAGTGGAATTTAATAGGAAGATGAAAGCAGATAGATCAATTGATAAATACAAGGTAAGGTTTGTAATTAAAGGATATAGACAACGAGAAAGTCTAGACTTCTTTGATACCTATTCTCCTGAGAAGAGAATAAATTTCATAAAGATGGTACTAGCAATTGCTGCATTACACAATCTTGAAGTACATTAAATGGATGTAAAAACAGTCTTTCTGAATGGAGATTTAGAAGAAGAAATCTACATGAAACAACCTGGTATTTTATTTCACCTGGACAGAAATAGAAAGCATGTAAGCTGATGAAGTCTTTATATGGTTTAAACAAGTACCAAAACAGTTGCATGAAAAATTCAACAGTGCTATGATATCAAATGAATTTAAAACCAACAAATGGGATAAATGTGTTTATATCTAAGGTACTAAGAATGGATATGTTATTTTATGTATAAGTCGATGACATGTTCATTATTGGATGATCAAATCTACCAAACATATGATGAATTCAATATTTGACAAGATATGGAACTAGTCGATGTTATCTTAGGAATAAAAATCTCTAGAACATTAGATGGGCTTGTTTTAAATCAGTTACATTATGTTGACAACATTCTTGTAAGATTTAGTAAAGATGACACAGATGTTGCCAAAATACCGATAATCATAAGCGTACATCTATCCAAGAATAAATGAGAGGGTATTTTTCAAATAAAGTACTCTATAGTGATTGATAGTCTAATGTACTTAATGAGTTGTACAAGACCTGACATAGTTTATGCAGTAAATAAGCTAAGTAGATATACGAGTAATCATGGAGCTGACCATTGACAGGTAATTGTAAGAGTATTGAGGTACTTAAGACATACTCGCAAGCATGGACTGCATTATACAAGATATTCAACTATCCTAGAAGAATATAATAATACAAACTGGATATTTGACATAAGGACTCAAGGTCTACTAGTGAATATGCGTTCACACTAGGATCAACAATGAAATCCGAATTTATCGCGTTGAATAAATGAGGAGAAGAAGCAGAATGGCTATGCCCTTTCTTAGAAGATATTCCAAGGTGGTTAAGGCCTATACTTGCAATATAAATGCGTTGTGCTAGTCAATCTGCAATTGGCAGGGTTTCGAGCAACAAATATAATGGTATGTCAAGACATATTCATCGAAGATATAATAGCATTAGACAAGTAATCTTTACTGGAATTATCTCTATTGGCTATGTAAGGTTAAAGGATAATATTAATATCCACTAACCAGAGTGTTAAATAGATCAATACTTGACTGAAGATCCCAAGATCCAGGTTAGAAGGGACAACCTAATATTGAAAATCGTGCTGGATCACTATGGAAATTCGTTCTATTCCATTCCTATGATGAAAACAGTGATGCCCATAAAGAAAAATGATAAGCTAAGCTTGTAATGATCCTTATGTATCCAAATATTTGAATGGAGTAATGTGGGTTACTCCTAATTAAGAGATCATCTATGTGAGAGAAAAATGAGTTCGCTTCAAAGACGAATTACAATAACTTATTTCATTAGAAACTCTCACAGAATCAGGAAGATATTCATAGTCAAAATGAACATAACTATGAGAACTGAGTTGTATTGGAAAGTGTCATGTGTATAGTATGTCATCCTTTAGTTCAATTGTAACGATTATTTCTTTTTTTTTCTTTAACATATACAAATATATGCTAGACTTGTGATGAAATGAAGATTTACCAATTAGTTAATTCTTGAATATCTTGTATGGCCAAGATTAGAAAGTTTACTTATAAGTAAATTTTAGATTAAATAATTTTTTATTGATACACGTATGGCTAAGATTAAAAAGTTATAGGTAAATTATTGAATAATAATTTTTTATTGATAAGCATTGAAATTAAGTTATAGAGATAGGGTCATCCTTCACTCAGCATATGAGATTATGATATGCCTACTCCTAAGTTAATAAAACATATGTTCATGAATAGAATCATTCAAAAAGTAATTAGTATAAAACATCTTTACATTTCAATGTTATTGTATAAAATGTCCACATTTTTTTATTTTTGACATTTTCACCCTATCTTTATCTTGAGGAAATCCCCCTAATGGTCACCAAACTTTGCAGAAAATCCCCTAGGAGGTCACCGAATTTCAATATGTCCCTAAATAGTCACTGAACTTTGTTGAAGTCCCCCAAGAGGTCATCGAATTTCAAAACGTCCTTAAATGGTCACTGAACTTTGCCAAAGTCCTCCCAAGAAGTCACTCAATGTTGCAAATTGGGACCCATACATAACTAGTTTAGTGATCTCCTAGGGATTTTTTGCAAAGTTCAATAACTATTCAGGGACGTTTTGAAGTTCGATGACCTCTTGGGGGATTTCGGCAAAGTTCAGTGACTATTTAGGAACGTATTAAAATGCGGTAACCTCATAGGAAATTTTCTGAAAAGTTCAGTGAGCATTGGGGAGATTTCCTCCTATATCTTTCATTGCAGAAATCATCTTTTCCATCCAATTTCTTATGTAAAATGATAAATATACACTCCTATTTAAATAAAATAAAATAAAAAGAAAAGGGAATTTAAAGAACAAATTGTAATCATCCTTCCTAATTTTTTATAAAGTGCAAATGAGTCTAAATAAATTATTAAAGGGGTAATTAGCACAAAACATCCATATCTTTCAATATTATTGTGTAAAACGTTTATACCTTTCATTTTTTGATATTTTCGTCCTTATTCTCACATTTTATTTCGAAGTTAATCATTTTCATCTATTTTTTCAATTAAAAGCTGTAAAATATCAAATATACCCTCCTTTTTAAAATAAAACAAAAATAGAGAAAAGAAAAATGAAGAACAAATTGCAACTATACTCCCAATTTTTTTTTTTTTAAAAAAAGTACAAATAAATTTCAATTGCAATTTGTTGTTTAATTTTTTTTTTCTATTTATATAGGAGAGTATATTTGTCATTTTACATGAGAAATTGGATAAAAATGATGATTTCCATAATAAAAGATAAAGGCAGGCCCAATCATTGAAGGTCTAAACAAATTCCTAGACTTTGTCGTATTTTGTACGCTAGACAAAATATGATTGAACAACTAAAATTTAATTATATTTTCAATAAACTTAAAGTTGACCACTTGAATATTTTTTTTGTCACTTCGTTCAATTTGTCACTAAAAGAATAACAATTACAACTAGCCACGCTAATTTTCATCCTTGTCAACAACCAAACCTGTAAAATTTAATACCCAAAAAAATAAAAGAAAAGATAATGCTTTATCTGATTATACCTGGAATAAGTCCTCGGTAATTATTACAGAGCATCTCCAATCTAATTAATTATAAGTTCAAAAGCAATAGATTAATAAAATGAATAAGTAGTAATAAAAAAAAAATTAACAAGCATTAGAGGAGAGAGCATAAGAAGATTAAGGTGAAATTCTCTACTTTTTCTTAAATAATCAATAAGGAATACTCCACTTGGGAGAAGTTGCATGGAGTTCATCCTCCAAACATGTGAAAGAACCAATCATCCTCAATTATCTCTTTGAGCAAATTCTGCTCTATAGCCAAAAGAAGTTTTTAGTGGGCATATCCCTTTTTGAGCCATTGAGTTTCTTTTCAAAGGCGCAATCCAACCCCACCCTCCAAAAGCTACTCCTTTAAATTCTACCCTACCTTGTTGTTCCAAAGTTGGAACCTTATCTCGACTACGTGTCTACCTAAAAATATAATAATTTATATTATTTTATATATTTAGTACGCTGAACTAAAAATAATTGGAAAGGACTACAAAAAAAATCAAGTGATAAAATGGTTCGATAAATTTTCAAATACATGAGCTTTGGGAGAGTTTCTTTGCATATCTCGAATTTGTCCTTTATGGATACTCACACTAAAAATATATATGTGGTACACTAGATAGAATTACTGAAGAAAAGTATAGAATAAGAATTTTCAATTTTCACGTTCAATATTCAACATTTCAAGAATAATTGCTTTTTTGCATACTTTATTTGGGAGCTTGAATTTTTGTCTTAACATTTTCTTTTGGTGCAATAAAGGATACAACTGGCAATAGGACTGTAAAAGGTTTAAATAATCTCAAAATTTACAAAAGTAGCTTTTTTAGAAAAGATAATAAGCATTGATGTTGCAACATTATAAAGTGGAATTATTCATCCACTTTTAAAGCTTGGGTAAAAGTTGTACTTTAGGTTATATTTTTGTCAAAATGTCGAGTCTTGCAATGTAGACGAAGAAATATATTATACTAGTACAATATACCTCTAATATATATTATTAAATTTAACTAAATAGCATGCAAAATTTACAAGATGTAGTAAGGTTACTATCACTTTATTTGGACCATGAACAAATATGGTTGGTGAAGGTCATGTAAACAAGGCAATGAACTATCATATATCTCAAGATAATTTGTTTGTTCAAACTTTAAAAAAATAATAATAATAATAATTAAAATAAATTATTTGTAAGTTATTTTTTTAGATAATAATATGGTAAGAATTATCGTTACTTTTGAAAAATTAACTTTTTCTATATTTAATTGTGAGAACATAATAAGTTACTCATACATGTTTGACAATTCGAGAAAAAGGAATAACCTTTTATTTTAGTAAAATTAACCAAACATAATATTAATTCTTTGCAGTTGTTCTAGATTCATTTTACTCTTCTCAAGTCTTCTACTAAAATCATGATGCTTTAAAGACGTCTTGACCAATTAAATCAACTTTATATTAATTTACATATTCATAGTAAATGCACAAGACAAATGTAGGATTAAATTGACTAGGAAGAAAGTTGAAATTTTATTGAAGAATCTCACTGTAACTCAATTTATGTTGGAGAAAAGAGCACAATGGCTGAAGCGTGAGTATCACGCTCCAACAACATGGAGACAACAAGAATAGTATGAGTTTCTAAATTGACTTTGATAGAGACATAATGTCCCATGTTAATCCCAGTATTTAAGTTTTTGAATAAGTAATCTTAATGTGGGGTCTTATAATGGAATTCTGCATATAATTAGCACTAAACATTTGTATGGTGAGCCCAACCTACCAAGTACACTAGTACAAGTTGCTTTGTTAAAAATAAGAAAAAATGTTTTATATTGTGTGAATGATTGGGCATTTGCCCAATTAATTATTAGCTTAACTGTAATTAGGACTCCTAATTATTGTTTTATAGGGTTTTGGGAGCTTTTTGAAAGTCTTATTAGCACAATACGTCCCTACGTTTGACTTTTAATGTGTAAAACGTCCGTACATTTAAAATTTTTGCATTTTCACCTCCTATTTTTCCACGTTTCATTGTGGAAAACTA
This sequence comes from Olea europaea var. sylvestris, assembly GCF_002742605.1. Lineage (NCBI taxonomy): Eukaryota > Viridiplantae > Streptophyta > Magnoliopsida > Lamiales > Oleaceae > Olea > Olea europaea. The sequence continues at coordinate 54,087 of NW_019230996.1, forward strand.
TTTAAATAAAGCAAGACGAAAAGATAATAAAGAATAAATTACAATTGTACTCCCATAAGTCCCGAATAATTAAATTGAAAAATAAAAAATGAAAAGAAAATGTATCTTCTGCCTCTTCCACCCACTGCCTCCATTTTCTTCCCCAAAATCCCTCCCATTTTACTTCAACAAACAAGAAGAGCTCGTGCACAGTCTCTCTCTAGAAAATGGAACCGGAAATTTCGATTTTCACAGTATTTCTTTTCCTCAACTTCTTTTCATTCGTTAGTCTGAGGGTACAATCACCATCTTTGAAGTATTTGATAAACACTATCAACAAAGATTGGAACTTTGGTGGCTGGCAGGAGAGATGGGGAAAAAAGAATATGCTTTTTCTTTTCTTTTTTGATTTTTTAATTTAATTATTCGACTTATTTATACTGTTTTGAAAAATTGGGAGTATAATTACAATTTATTTTTTATTTTTCTTTTCTTTTCTTTTTGTTTTATTTAAATAAGAGAGTATAATTGTTATTTTATAATTTTTAGTTGAGAAATTGGATAAAAATTGATGAAAATGACATTTTTCATGATGAAACGTGAACATAAGAATGAAAATGCAAAAATTTGAAAGTATGGTAAGGTTTTGTACACTAAAAACCAAACGTAAGAACGTTTTGTGCTAATAAGCCCTTCTTGAAATTATGGGGTTGGCCAAAAGTGCTCAATAACAAGGTTTATTAACCAATTGGGGCATCAACTATTAGAGCGTGTTTGGGTATGCTTAAAGCTAAACTTACAATTAAATAAGTAAATTTCAAAAGTAAGTTATTTGAATATGTTTGGAGTTTTTATTTTTAGACTTAACTAGTCGCTCTTCATTCGAGGAAGTATCTTTGATTATGTCTTTAGACTTTAAGAGGTGAAAATAATACTTTAAATTAAATGATTACAAAATTATAATCAAATGAACTAGGATTAAAGGAGATAATAATATTTTACAAAGTTAAAGTTGACATTTTAAAAATCTTATATTTTAAAAAAATTAATAATTATCAATGAATTAAATTACTTTGCCCAAAAATGGATGATCAAATGGTTAACATCCTCTCACATGCACATGGATCCCCAATGAATAAAAAAGTCTAAAATAAAAATGGGCCCCAGCATTGTGAGGGTCGATCACCTTCTTTGTTAACCATTTTTCGATCACTGTAGCATGATTGATTATCAATAAGCTTTCTAAACATGTTGAAAAATTGTCGTAGAAAAATTTCATGTACACAAGTACAAGATGCATATGGATAAAACATGAGTTCTACAAGATGTATGCTTGGCCTTTCACAAGGAATAATTATATGAATAATGCTATAAGTACATAGTTTTTTTTACAGAATTTATACAAAAAACCAATTGTCTTTTTGTAATTGGCTACTGTCAAAAACAGTTTTTGACAATAGCAAATCACAAGAAGACAAGTGTATATCTATACCAATTCTGTTAAGAAAGATCTGTACTTGCAGATTAATTGTAATTATATTATGCTCATAATCATATCCAACAATTTTGGATCTTTTTTTCTTGTATTATACACCAATATATGGTGATTTGGATATAATAAAATTGTTTGTTGATGATTGGCATTTTCAAATTATTTATATTTACATTCATACATCTAATTAGGACTTATTTAGTCTATTTTTCAGTTTTTCATTTTCAATTTGGAATTTATTTTCAATTTTCTGTTTTGAGAGTTTGTTTTAAGATTGTTAAAAATGTGGTTGATTTATCATTTTGAAAAATTATTTCTCAAAATAGAAAATTAGAAAATATGTTTGGTTTGGAATTTTGAAATAATAGTTTATGACATTTTATTCCGTAAAACTTGATTATTCAGTAAAAATTGAACATTTTTATGTTAATATAATAACAAATGAAGAATTTTAGAATATTTTTCCTCACTACAAAAATAAAATAATAATAAACAATAAATTGAATATAAAATATAGGAAATGAATTATTGATATGTATTGAGAATAATTTTATCCATGTTCATTTAAATATATTTTTAGAATTTTTATGTAAATAATCATTAAGAACTTTAGATATTTTAGTTTTTTTATTTTTTTAAAAAAATTATAATTTTTTTTAGATTTTTTACTTTTTATTTTTACAGAAATTTAGAATTTAATTTATTTTTATAGAAATCTAGAATTTACATTTTTTGAATTATTAAATTTTATTGTTAGAATTTTATATTTATATTTTTACTTTTAAATTTTTTTTAAATATTTAAAAAAAATTATTTGAACGCTTGTTTTATGTTTTGAATATTTTCAGAATTTTAAGTAAAAATACGCTTGAGTTTTATGTTAAGTTTAATCTTATATTCCAAAATGTGTTTTCAAAAATGCCAAATTAAGCATGCTTTCAGTGTTTTGAAAATTAAAAACTAGAAATAACTTGAAAAATCGAAGACCAATGCACCCTTAAAGTCTTATTATTATTTATAGGTTGTTTGGAAATTCTTGAAAATATAAAGTTAGATTTAAGATGTATTAATTTGTGGACATATTTGATAGATTTTTTTTTCTTTTTATTTAAAAAAAATTTGTGCTTTGCATAATTTAATCTAATATTTTATACTGGAAACATATCGAATTAATTAATTATTTATTTATTTTTTAAGACAAGAAAATGAAATCATAGTGCCAAAAGTGATATTTAACATGGTTCGTTGTCAAACCAATTGTACCTCAACTATTTGCTTAATCAATTTAAGGCCATTAATTAAATTTGCCTTTACATTATCTATAATAATGCTTTTGAAGAGGTGAAAAAAATAGTTCTGCTGCTTAAATGATTACACCAATATAATTACTCTACTTAAGAATAACACACTTTCCAAGGTTTAGGTGCATGTTCTAAATTTGGCATTTGAAAGTATATGTTATCACAATCAAAGTGTAGAAAAAATGAAATGACAAATGTGTGATCATCGTCGTGAAATAAATAAAGATAGGTAAAAGTTTCATAGCAATTTTAAAGTGATAGTATCATTTATTATTATATCTTTTTGATGACGGGAGAACCCGCTACCCTTCGAATGCGCACTGGGTAAATCATTGGGCTAAAGCACATTTATTATTATTTCTTGCTACAGGCATAGTTGGAGACACACTTTATCCACTTTCCGGCCTCATAAAAGTAAAACTCTCAATAAACACTTGTAAGATTGTTCCGAATGCCATTTTTGTGAAGATTGAGGGATTTATTCAAAACTCAGATACTTACCATCAAAGTATTTTCAAAAGGGATAAAGCTAATGGTATATAATTTGGTGTACCAAAGGGTGTACTCCCTCTCACATGAGAGTTGGACCCATGAGAGTTTAAGTGGAGTACACCCTTTGATACATCAAATTATGTACTCCAAGCAAAATTCTTTGAAAAATAACAGGGCAAATGCTCAAGTTTTACAGAACACGTCCTTGACTTCCATCATCTTGCAACAATTTCATTATTTTGAGTCAAGAATTATACACCAATCATGTCTCACAATTTACTATTTTTTTTATTTCAATTATATTCATAGATGTTCATCAATTAATAAACTTTTAATTCTAAGGTAACCTTGGTAATTAGGGTATACTTATTTACTAGTCAGGTCAACTATCAATATCAATTTCTTGATTTTGTCCATTATTGTTTTAATGAATATAATATTAATGCATGACAATAGAGAATGAAGTATCAAATATAAACTGTATATATTTTCAATTCAAATTCCAAATTATTTTAATAGCAATAAACCAATTTCATGTATTCATTGTGACCTTGATCACAATTTCTTTAACTCATTCTTCTATTACTCTCCTGTATCACAATTGAAAATATCAATCCAGCTCGTCAATTAGGCTTGTGGTTCGAGCCAAGTCTCTTTTTCAGATGACGGCTTGAGCTTGAGCCACATCGGTAGGCCCGCATTACAGGTCAAAATGTGCCCGTGTCACAGGCAGGTAGCCTCGCAATAGCTGCTTGCAGGTTGTTCGCTACCTAACGCTTGTCTGGAAAAAATAATTGAGTCAATTTGGACCAAAATTTCTCGAGCCATTTTTTGCCAGGGCCGTGCTTGAGACGGCTCGACTCGACTCGACTCGATTCATTTACATTCATATCACAATTAAGCCTTTTTAAATTGAACACAAATTTTTGAAAGCCACCCTTCCTTTCTTCCGAGCTTGTAAAAAGAACTTTATTGCTCATGGTCTTGCTCCTTCATTATCACTTTAATGCCAACTTAGCCTCCATTTGGCTTCCATTAAATTAAATTTCATTTTTCTCTCTCCTATTTTCTATTACACAATCTTCTATAAAATAATATCACTCGTAAATCGAAATTTTTTCTTCTTTTTCAACCACTCATTCTCCAAAAAAAAATATTATTTCACCCTTTCGAAAAAATGGGGGCCAAACGGGGGGCTTATTGTATTTAGTTGTTTATGTCTTTACATGCTCTACTTAAATTAGGGGATATAACTCAAATAGTCGAGCTCGTCTACTGCAATCGAGTAGTTAAATTTATAGGTTGAATATTTTTTATTTATTTACTTGAATGGGTGATTGATGCTTTCTAAATAACATAGAAGATAATCGAAATATATCACTGAAACTCTAAGATGCATAGCGTATATCACATTCGAGACTGAATTTAGTATAATATCTAAATGACGATTGTTAACATCTCGTACTTCATACATAAAACTCTAGTTGTGCAATTTGAACCAAGAAAGAGTGTTAATAGATTCGCTCACTATCGTCTTATAACTAAGCAAAAGCACATCACAACAAAACCTCTAAGTTGTGTTAGCAATAATGATCAGCAATGCAATTTTATCATTGTGTTTGTGTGCAAATTGAGGAATGCTAATTAGTATCACTTGAATGGCAATATCAATTTAGATGATATTTACGTGATAGATTCGATAAAATAATATCTCTAATTTAATATCATATTAGTGCAATCTAAATCATCATTGATTTCAAAATACATTATAGAATAAGAAAGTGGGGGTGGAGGTGAAGGGGGTTACAAAACGGAGCCCAAAAAGTGGTGTCCACATGGACCGTTAACTACAAAGATATACAGCCGGCGCCTAATAGTCTTTGTTCTCTTCTTCCCTTAAAAAGCACGAACTCCATCATTTTTAAACTCTCAATTCTCAACTCTGTCTCTCTCTGCGATTCACATATCTTTATACATAAATAAATATACATATCACAGTCCTACAAATTACTAATTTGTCTTTCCTGCCCAAAAAGCTCAACTTTCTGGATGGAGACTACTGGGTTTTCTTCCCCCAGACCCGATGCTTTTCCGGCGGGTCTTGGGGTTCTTGTTGTTGACGATGATCGCATCTGGTTGAAGATTCTTGAGAAGATGCTCAAAAAGTGCTCATATGAAGGTTCTCTTTGTATAAGTTTTATCTCTTTTTTGAGTGATTTTGTTATATTTTATTTATGGTTTATCAGCGAAATTAATCTTCTTTTTTCATGTACTGTGACATATTTTTAGTTGATTTTCGTTTTTTTGTTCTTTTGATTTTTGGAGGATTTTAGTGTTAGTGTTAGTGTTAGTGTTAGTATTAGTGTTATACTGAGGTTTTGAGTTGGTTTATGGGACATTTATCTGAGAATTTATATTATGTTGGGTAGGGAGCAAGAAAATAAGCTAAAATCTTGTTTTCTATACTGTCCTGTTCTATCCCATACGATGTACTGTCGACCACACACTTATAATGATTTTTGTTGAAGGCTTGGAATCTGCATCTATGGTTTTGCTTCATCTTGAAATTGAGTTCCCTTTTTTTATTTTTGCACTTTTTTGTTTCATTTGAAATTTTATCTTGTTTACAGTATTGAATATTGATGGTTTCTGATGAAGTTTAGTGATGAGGTACAAATTTTAAGCTCTAACCCTTATATATGCCTTAGTGATTTGATTCTTAATATAATGTGATGCAGAAAGATTTTTGCATCTATTTTTCTAATTTTGATCTCGATTAGTTGACATGATCAAGCTACAGAAAGAGAAGACAAAAAAATCTTTCTTTTTCTCTTCCTCTTTTTAAGTCTATATATTTGATTGCTGGCATTATTCTCCTCCGAAATAACTAACCTTTTAAAAGTCAGTGCAAACATATATGGAATTTAAATTTATTCCTCCCCAGTGTTTCTAAGATTTAAGTGTTACCAATATTAAATTATGAGTTTTGTTTCTGAAATCACATTGCTCAAGTATCATATTCCATATAGACGACTGTCAAAGAAAATTGAAATGCTGGATGCCACATTTATCTAGTAGAATCTCTATTCCAGTTTAATAGACTTAATGATATGGTAATTTTTGATTGGGACTTACTTATCTGTTCCACATGGCTGAAGATCGACAGGGAAGTGCTTATAGTTTGATGAGGTCTTATGGTAAATTGGGTCTAGTTTTTCACAACCGTTGGACCTGAGGTGTGTACAAGGAAATATCCCAACTCAACCCAAAAGCTTTAGCTGTGAAGTTTTGTGCTAGCTTGTGTATGAATATTTCTTTTGTTACTTTATATGAAGCTGTTATCTGAGGTTCAATGTTAAACGTCTCGTAATTTCTCGATTCATCATTAAGATAAAAGTGTTCCTAAATTTCAGAGTCTACAATTGCTGTGATTAGCTGCTACATAGATCTGAAGTTTACAAAAGTGAAAATAATCAAATACGATGAAATCTTATATAACTGGGATGAATTTGAGTTTCTTATCGTTGACTACAAAGTGCAGCTATATAATCTGTTAATGGTTTTACTAGGTATGTTAGAAGCGAAAGTTCTTGTGAGTTTTGATCAAGATAAAACTTATATGAAGACATTGAAGTCTCGGGATATGCTTGAACTAAATGGTTACTTTGTTTAATGCTCATGAATGAATGATCTCAGCACCGACTCTCTTGAGCAGAAAACATTAGTTTGTCTGGTATTGATTTTTGACGAGCCATAGTTTTTGCTTGGTTAATTAGTATCGAGGTGACCCCATACGGCCTTAAAATGATTGCACTACAGTTTGAATTAACTACTAAAATCTTCACCTCTACTTCGCATTTCTCTGTCCATTTGTTTATTTCACCAGTGTTACAGTCTTTTCTGCACAGTGACTCTTCTAGAACTTCATGTCATAATGATAGTAGCCACCAATTTGTTTTCTCTTGCTTTATTTATTTGTCACACTTCAAAGCAGTGAAATGATGCTGGATCCTGGGTCTGTTTATAGAAAATTCCTCAAGTCATCTAATCTGAGAGCAGAACCTATGTATTCATCAAAAAGTTGCTGATTCGTGATGCCAATCTTCAGATTCGTGCTGGAATACGGAACTTACTTATGCAGTATAAAATTTTACTGAAAGGTTATCTTTCAGCATGGAAATGATTAAAACATTTCTCTTTAGATTTGCATGCCTGCATAATACCATTTATTTCTGCAAGTGAACATAATAATCAGTAAAATAATTTACCCATGCATAGGACAGTACAGGAAGAGTGAGGATGGTTCATGGAAAACTTGTATTTTAACTTTTAAATTTACTCTTTGACATTGAAAAATGACACGTCTCTGAATAATTTCGACTGATTTTTATTTTTGGTGGGAGTTTCAGTAACAACATGTAATCTTGCAAGAGAGGCTTTGGATTTACTCCGAGAAAGAAAGGATGGATTTGACATTGTTATCAGTGATGTCAACATGCCTGACATGGATGGTTTCAAGCTTCTAGAGCATGTTGGGTTAGAAATGGATCTTCCCGTGATAAGTGAGTATTTTGTTGCATATATTTGTTCATGTTTCCTGTAAATTCTACTGTTGATATAAAATGCTAAATCGTAATCAATGAACCTACACAGTGACGTCTGTTGATGGAGAAACAAGCATGGTGATGAAAGGGGTTCAGCATGGTGCATGCGATTATCTTCTTAAACCAATAAGAATGAAAGAGCTTCGAAATATATGGCAACATGTGTTCAGAAAAAGGATACAAGAGGTGAAAGATATCGAAAGTCATGAAGGCCTAGAAGAAATTCAGATGATGGGAAACAGTATGGAACAATCTGATGATGGCTACTTGTTCTGTGGAGCCGATCTAATTTCAGGAAAGAAAAGAAAAGACGCTGACAACAAGCAGGACGATAGACATTATGGTGATCCATACTATGTTAAGAAAGCTCGGGTGGTTTGGACTGTCGAACTTCATCAGAAGTTTGTGAAAGCTGTCAATCAGTTTGGATTTGATAGTAAGTTTCTTATTTCTTCACGTTCATCTCATTTTATCTATATCATGAAGTCAATTTACAAAAACATTGTACTTATTAATGTTTGACAGAAGTTGGCCCTAAGAAAATACTCGACTCGATGGGAGTGCCCTGGTTAACGAGAGAAAACGTTGCTAGCCACTTGCAGGTAATCATTATTCGACTTCTTTTACTGTTACCGGCTTGAAGGTATTGTTTGACAAAAACTGTCTTTATCTGTTTCCAACGAGCCTCGCATCTTAAATTAAACAGAATTGGGAACCTGTGTAGCTTAAGTTACTTTGAGTTAATACTCTCCGCAATTTACGTTTTGATAACGAAAATTTTAATTAAAGTATTCTTTTTAATACATTCAGAAGTATCGCCTCTATTTAAGTCGGTTGCAGAAAGAAAACAAGCTAAAAGCCTCATTTGGTGGGATGAAGCAATCGGACATCTCAAAAGACACTGCCGGTAATGTTTGCCTTCAGATTTCAAGCAATGCATCACGAAATATCGTTACAAATGGAAGCTCTGGTATTTGTGGAAGCAAGGTCCCTATTAAGAATGTTGATTCCAAAATTTGTGTGGAGGATATGAAGATTGCTTCAGTGCAGATGGCTGAACCTAAGGAAGCTCTAATTGGAGACATAACCGATCCTCAGAAAAGCAGCAATTCAAGAACGGGCCTCAACCACTCTTTCGGACAAATTGGTTTGGATGTGAAATACGAACCTAAGATCCTGACTCAGTATTCTTGGACAGAAGTTCCACCTGTTCAGTTCGAGCAAGAACACATGCCACATTTCCATCGTTCAGTAGTCCTTTTTTTTTTTTTTAAATAGGATTGAGAATTAACCATATCACAAGAATATTAGTTTAAAGGGACATGATATTTTTAGTATTGATATATTTAGATCATTCAAAACGTGACATGGTATATCACTTTTTTATACTTTGAACTATATAAAATTGTTGCCAAATTTAGCTTATATGTAAATATCAGGATACACAAATTATTTTATTGATGGAATTGTATATCAATGATAATAATGACAACATGGTCTCTTTTAATAGTGTTGAAACTTAGCTTCTAAAAAAATTGTCATGATATGTTACTTTTTTTTAACAAAAAGTGATATTAGGTTTTAACAAAGGTTGTTGTATGTGCATTCTATTGTGACAATAATTTCAATCATTTTATCACCTTATATTCATGATCTTGTTTACATTTGCCTCTATAACAAATAAAGATATTAATTTTATTGATATTTACAAAAAGAATATACATAAAATAGCGTGAGACTTTTTTTTTTTTTTTGGAAAAAAAGGTGACAGAGTATGTCACTTTTAATTTTCAGCAAATCAACTCGTTTGCCAAAAATGCAAATTCTTGTCACTTTTAATGTAAAACAAGATTTGAATTCGTATTAATATTTAAATTTTCAAAAACATACACATGTGCATCTATTTAATTGCTCAAAGGAATTCGAATAACAAAAATCCATATAAAATGCTTCATCATGTCACTTTTTGATGTAAATCAATGTTTAAGTTCCTATTCATATTTAAATTCTTAAAAACACATATGAGTTCATCTATTTAATTGCTCTAAAAGAATTAGAATGAGATGTATTGTGACATTTTCAAATAAAAGTGAAAGAGAATGTCACTTTTTGCACTCTCATTTTCATAAGCACGTTGCATGCATTACTTGAATTGATTCAAAATTGACTTTTCAATGTTTTCATTTACATTAAATCAATTCAATTCATTACATCGTGTCACTTTTTAATGTAAAACAAATTATGAATTCATATTCATATTTAAATTTTTAAAAACATACATGTATGCACCTATTTAATTGCTCTAAAAGAATTTGAATGAGATAGTTTGCGATCTTTTCAGATAAAGTGATAAACATATTCTTAATTTCACAAACACCTTGAATGTATCACTTGGATTGATTTAAAGTTGATTTTTCATATATATTAACTAAATTCGATTTATACAAATTTTAATTTCAATATATTCCAACGCAAAATTATTAATCTAAAGATAAATTACACTTTTGAAAAGTTGAAATTAAAACTTAAAATCATATTAGACTTTCGAAAAGTTGAAATTAAAACTTAAAATCCATGAGTTGAGAAAATTGAATTTTATGGAAAGAAATTTGATTGATTTTTGGGCTTTAATTTCGCCATGTTAGTGTTCTAATTTTTCGATCGGATTTAGGGATATTTAACAGATTTAAAATTTAGACAGTGTTCTATCATTTTTATGTTTAAATTAAGCATAATTTATTTTAAGGTCATCCTTTGTACTTATTTTTCAAATTGATACTAAGTTTGAGTGTATTCGTCTAAATTGCCCTATGAAAAGCTTGTCTTATCAAGAAGCCCAACAGGTAGCTCAAAAACTATACACTTATAAACACTCCACAATTGGTCCAACAGATCTAAAGTACCATGAAAACACAACTTTCGGAAATATAACTAATCGAAGAAAATTCTTGACATGAAATAAATTAAAGGAACAATATATTTATAAGGTGTTTACTATACATCATTTCAAGTTTAAGTAATAAGTTTTGAATATTCAAAAGTCAGGTGATAAATAATATATATAATAAATTATAAAATTAAATTATTTCCTCATTCATCTCTATATGTACTTTCTAATTTCTCTCTTTTTCCTCTCTATCATCTTTTCTCTCCCTCTCTCCTTCTCTCTAATAGCAGTGAGCCTCTTTCTCTCACTTCTCTTTAACAACGGCGAGCCTCGACATCATGTGTGACATCGCTATAGGGGCAACGACTATGGAGTTTTGGGGTGGTTTTGGATTTGATCCAATTTGCTGCTTAGCCGAAATTTTGGAGTGATTTTTATTTTTGGTTGTTGTGTTGTATTAGTGGTGATGGTGCAGGTAGCAATGGTGAGATAGATCTATGACTTATGCACCATGGCATGTAACATGTCACCTATAAAATATTACATGTAATATTTATCCAGAGGCCTGTGATCAGTTCTCTTGAATCTATGATATGTGACTTATGCATTGTGACATATGACCTGTGACCTGTAAAGTGTTACCTGTGATATTGATCCAATGGCTTGTGATCAGTTCTCTTCGATCTGTGATCTATAGACATTGATCTGTTACCTATGCAATATAACCTATGACTTGTAACTTGAATATATGACCTTTTATCAGTGCACAAAAACATGTGACATTTGATCTGTGACAGTTAATATTATCTATGACTTGTTGACATTGATTTTAGACCTATGCAATATGACCTGTTAGATGTGAAATTTGAATTTTGGCCTATAATCTGTGAATATAAAACAGTGATTTATGATCATATATTTGATCTATGACCTGTGGACATTGATATATCACATGTGACCTATTAATTGTAAACTAATACATGCGACCTGTGACATGTGAAAAATGCATATTGAACTTTGATAACTGAATTACAACTTGTAATAAGGAACCCGTGACCTGTGCAAATGAACATGTGACCGGTAGCATTTAACAGTATACTCTATGAACATGTGACCATCGTCAACACCACCTCCACTACTAGACCACAACCACCTCACCACCACCATCACCATCACCACTTAATAGGAACCTGGAAGATGCTACTAACGTTGCCGTGATTGAGTTATCATAGCTGTTCTATTTTACACTGCAGAACTAGAAGTTGCTGTGAATGAGGCATTGTTACTGCTCTCTGTACCCTATAGAACTAATAATCAATGGAATTTATTAGACGCCAGGTCTAGCATATAAAATATTAGTATAGGAAGAAGTAAATTGTATATGAAATGTATTATTTATTGATTTGTAGAAAGATGAACACTATAATTGAACTCATGAAATGAAATAGAAGTAAAATAACCCCAAGACATTTGAGAGGCCTGGCTCTCCTCACTATTCTTATTAGTTGCTTACATTATCTAATTCACATGCCTACCATATTTATTGACATCTGTTAACAAATTCACTATCTTTCTCCCCAATTGATAAAAGATTACTAACTACAAATAATAAGAGATTTTTGTCCCACGATTACTAAGCTGCCTTGACTGCATTTGTTAAGCTTAGTTGCCCTTTTATTTATTTTCGCTTATGAGAAACATAATCAACTTGTCTCTCCTCCCCAAAATCCACCTTGTTCTTAAGGTAGAAGCTGTTACAGTTTGCTTAATTCATCATACAACAACACACTTTCCCTTGTAAGTGCTTTTGCCATGGCCACAATTGAAAATGGACATTTCAACATTTTGAAGTGAGCGGACTTACTAAGTCGAGCAATTATCACAATTATAATATCCAAGGCAACTACATATCCCATTGATCCTACGCACTAAACATCCAATTTTTTAACTCAACAAGCTGAAATAAATTTGGAGCTGACTACAAGCACGTATGTTTCATGATAATTTTGTCATTTTTTCCTTTTCATCTCTAACTCCACATTAGTCATCTTTTTATAGGAGCAGTACGTTCGATCGCTGATAAGTACATTTTTACACACTTATTTAGTTCACAAACATGACTAAATTCTGAGCAAAGTGTTTGAATTGTGACTTAATTTCATTTAATTTGTATGTCATAGGCTATATTGATGGACATGTTAGAATCCACGAGAAAAGATTCGAAAAGGGGCCAAAACAAAGCAAAGTGAAATGTCGGGGACCAAAGAGCAAATATCTAAAAGCTGAACTAAAAGGTTAATTGAGAAGGCAAACGAGTTAGGTATCAACTCAGGGTTAATGCTAGATGATCAGAGAAAGAACGACAAGAAAAAGGTCAAGAACGAAGAGAAATGAAAGTCTAGGAACTAAAATGCAATTGTCCAAAAGGTGAAACGAAGCAACAATAAAAGATTTGATCAAGTCAAGTACCAACTGGAGGTTAATATTGGTCGATGGACTGAGAAGAAGGAAGAAATGAGGTTAAAGTGGAAGAAAAGAAAGTTCAAGGACCAAAATAAATATCTTAAAAAATGTGCCTCTATGCGACCACAAGTGTTAATTCTATGTGGTCGTGAGCTTGGTTACCGAAACTAAAAATGCCAGAAAATTTATACGTATGCGGTCACATAGGTAAAATTTGAGGGCCGTTTCAGCAATTCCTTGTTTTTGTTAAAACTCTCTTGGAACTCAATTTGGACGCGATATAAAAGCCTAAACTCGTCAAATTTCAGGTCAAGACGCGTTGGAAGGCAACAAAACACATTTTGGAGAAGATTTTGAAGGAGATTAACGAAAGATTTCACGTAAATTCATAACCCGATGATGTTTTATCTTTAAGAAATAATGTTTTCTTTTATTTTCTCCATGTTAGGCTAAATATTCTTATACTAGGAGATCAATGAACTATGTAATATTTTTTTGCAATTCGACAATTAAACGCATATTTGATTATTAGAATCATTTATATACATTAATTTCTTTCATAATTAAGTACACGTAATTATGTGATGTTCAATGATTTATTTCTTGCATTCAAGAGAAGGAAAATAGATTTGACAAGGTATAAATCATCTTAGGGTCCGATATATGATAGAGATATACCCATATGCTTTACATGAATCGTTAGATACTCATAAAACCACATGCATTCTTATATATGTGCATCTATCATAGAGATATGGGCTGGTGGTATATATGAATATGTTCAATATTGCTCGAGAGAGTGTGTTGGATATATTTAGGAGCACTGATTCTTCAATAATTCAATCGTATTGTCATATTGTGAAATTAGAGTTTTAGGTGATCATTATATAGGAATTCGTGATCTTAGTGCGTTTAAATTTCATTGAGTAAAATTAACTTCCGTTCCAATCATCATATTGCATTCCAATCCATTTAGATACATCGTTTTGCATCCTTAATTCATTCAACGATCATTTTAGCGAACTTAGGGGTTTCTATAATTAGGATTTTGCTGAATTAGGTTTTTCTTAGGTTAAAACTTCAATTTTGATGATTTCGTTTTGGTTAAAGCTACGGAAAATAAAGTTGAATTATTCAATCTCTGTGGGACAATATTCGAAACTCTAAATTTCACTTTATTACTTGTTAACGAACCATACATTGTGATAGGTTTAAATCAAAATAATAATTTCGTGAACAATCGCCATGGCGATATATAGCTGATGTATGCTCATACTGCATGGATCAATGACAAATTGGTCAGTTTGGTATCATATGTCAAATCACCTGCTTTCCCAATTGGGATCATCATAGCACGTAGTTACCCTAATTCTTCGAACCACCTCATCTAGGCATCTTGACATTCTAACAAAGTTGGCTGGTATATTTGACATTGTGGATGTTTCCACCATAAGTCTACTAAAGAAGGGTAGTGCAATTCCATCTAGATCCCATCTAGTGTTTTGCTTCAAAACATGAAAAATTTGAATTTGAAACTTTTCAATCCTATACCTAACAGTTTCAATTATCTTAGCACACAAAGAATATGAATATCTATCCAATTTGGTATTACTTTTGTAAGCAAGACATGCATTTTTAGACGAGGAATCATCAAATCCGTCTATTAGATGCATATCTAGAACATCATTAGAATTATTATCTTCAACCAAAGATAACATGTGTCTGAGGCTAATATCATCAACATTTGGAGAATCCATATGAGCAACAGAAGTCCTACTCGTGCTGAAAATATCTGAATTGAATTCTTCCAAATGATAGGTTAGTCTAGCATATTTTCCTTCTTTGTAAAGTGCATAACCATACACTGACAAAAAATTAATTCCAATTAAACAATCCTACATTCCCAACTCAACTCATTTGAGGTAGCCTCGTGGTTGTAGCAACTTATCAGGTTGGGTTAAGTCAATCTTGATTACTTGCACATGGTGCCCATCTTTGGCCAGAGAGTAAGCTAATGCAGAACCGACAACACGGCTACAACAACCTATGGTCCTTCATCTTCCTTAGGTGGGTTATAGGTGACATGGGCTTGTGTCATGGATAAATTCATGTCTTCCATCCTTAGGGCTTGCTTTATAATATGACCCAACCCCTATGGTTAAATAGGATCCCTCTGCATGCAATTGCCTTTGTACACTTTTTAAGCAGTGCTGTTCCCATTTTCTCTAGAATAGTCTCATTTTCTAGTCATTGATTTCGAATTTTCAACCTTTGTTATCTCCCCAATCTCATTATTCCTTGGGTCATTTACCTTTAATTTATTTAGGATCATTATTCGTTGGGCTTGATTAAGTGTAACTTTGTAACCTATTCGTTATACCACATTCCTCTCAAAATCTAAATCCATCAAACCCTTCAATCTTCCTTCGTTCCTCTTCTACTGATATAGCTAATCTAGACTCCTTCCAAAACATGCTTTCACCTTTTCTCCTCCTCTGACGATGGTAATGGATGCACTTGTTATTGAGTGCTCTAATTCCAATTTGATAGAACCTCGAAGATTATGGTAATGTTGGTGCGACTAAGGAGCTACTGCTGCTATATGTTACCCTGCAAAATTAGAAGTTACTGTGACTAAGAGGTCATAAGTGTGTTTCTACATACTTACTGACGTATAAATAAGTTAATTATTGACGAATTGAACAAATTTTTGTTTGTAATATCATAATTATTGATTTTGTAGGCTAAAATCACCAATTGAAGAAGAATAAAGCCAAATGAAGAAAAGAGGTCCAAACTTGCACAAAAACATGATTTGGGGACTAAAAGTGCAATTAGTAAAGTTGGAGGACCTTGAGTTGCAATTTTTAGAGGATGTGATTGAAAGGAAGTTAAAATTCGATGACCAAAATGTACAAGATAAAAGATGAGGGACTAGAAGTGCAATTACCTAGAGGACTAAAGTTGCAAAAATGAGGATGTGATTCGACACCTAGGCGTCAAGTCTCGAATACCATGGCAAAGCCATAGCACCTAGGTCCCCAGCTATCGGCTAGGGGGTTTTATTTTGTTCTTCAAAATTCAGGGGCCATTCTTCAATTAATTGGATTTATTTTATTTTTTTTTTTTGCTTTATTTCAATCATTTTGAATTCATTCAATCTTTTATCTCTTCCTATACACTCTTGAGAGAGAGAGAGAGAGAGAGAGCGTGGGAAAAAGGGAGAAAGTACAAAGCAAAATTTGGGATTTCAAAGGAAGATTTAAGATTTCAACCCTTCATTTCCTCAAGAATACATTCAAGGGACGTGTTCCTTTCTTCTACTATCTTGTTTCTTTTTATTATCTCCCACATTTTGTAATGAATTAAATCTCTTTTTCCATATTATATTATATTTCTATTATGTAATGGACAAAGTACTTAAAGATAGGATTTTGACTTAGCTTGATCTAAGTTTCATTAATATTAATATTTATTATAATGCTAAAATTGCATTGTTATTTTGCATTTTTATTGTGTTTGTATTTCCATCATTTATGTGGCCAATAGATGATTGGGTTAGGTGGTTTGTGCAATCATTATGATATTATTTTGTTTTCTAGACCAAAATAATTAATGCCCTATATTGTTTTAGAAGATAGAGATATAATCCTAGGTGATCCAGTGAATTATTTGTACTGCAATTTACTACGGTTGATTGTGTTTTTATCAATATAGAGATATAGTGGTTAAAACCAATCAATATGAGTTATTTTCGCTTTAGAGAGATAACTAATTAAAAATGAAAAATCGGGTCTAACATTGTAACTAGGTAATTTAAATTTTCGATTTATTGAAATATTAATGAAATGACGGTTAAGTAATATCGTAAATCTCAACTCATTTGAAATCCAAAATATTATCACTTTCACCATTATTAGTTTAATTGAACTTTGAAATTACTATTTTTTCCATTTCTTACTTCAAAATTTTAATTGTTTATTTTTGTCATTAATTTGAATCAATTATCGTTTAATTGGAAGAAAAACTCTTCAAGGAATTGACTTGGACTTAACATCCATTTTATTACTTGAATGCATCCATGCACTTGCGGTATATAATTTTAACAAACAAGTTTTTAACACTGTTGGCGGAGAGTTTTTATTTTAATTACTGTAGTTGAAATTAGTTTTAACGATCTATATTCTTTATTTTTTAATACTTTTATTGTGAAGTTGACTTTTTAAGTTTGTTTTCCTAAATCTTTGACAATGCATGCATTGTTCGCGAAATCTTGATCATGTTGAACTTGATCCGAACATCGAAGTGAGTTTTCGAAGAAGGATAAAGGAATAAAAAAGTAAGAAGACAACTATTTGAAAATGGCATAACAAAGAGGATATATTGACCTTAATGTTCAACCCAAACATATTCCCAGTGGTGGCATTCCTACGAGCTTTGATAACCGAGCGGGTAGAGCTCAAAATCCTGTGGTAAACGAAGAAGACATGTTATTTGGAGATTTTATGACATGTGGTGGAAAGTCAATCAAGTATTGTCTATCCCTCTTATGAGCATCTGAACTTTCAACTTCCATTGGCCGTCGTCAATTTGTTCTCCAATACCATTTCAGTATATGGTGGATAGATGAAAACCCACTCTCATATTTCGCGATTTATGGAGATTGCTAGCAATTTTAAATATGAAGGCGTAAATGTAGAAGCAATACAGATGATGTTGTTTGTACATACTTTCCTTTCAATCACGCCCTCCAGAAATTGCAACCTAAGGTCCTCCAACTTTATGACTTGTACATTCAAGTCCCACAGTAGCATGATTTTGTGAAAGTTTAGTCCTTTTTACCTTCTTTTAGCTTTGTTCTTCTTCAGTTAGAGATGTTAGCCTGCAAAATCAATAATTACGAGATTGTGAATAGAAATTCGTTCAATTCATCAATAATTAACTTATTTAGATTCTTAATAAGTGTGTAAAAACACACTTACCGAATACATCTAAACTTGAGTTCTTGCAAGTCTTGAGCAAGATTAACTCTAAACACAAGCATGGAACACATGATATGGGCCAACAATGCTAGATGGTTTGCCAAAGTATTCACGAACGTAAAATTGTGTAATTAATTCTCAAATATACTTCCAAATCATGTTAACAAGATTAATGCAAGCTTGTCCAATATTTGATAGGTGTATGTGTTTGCATAGTCATTTTTAATCATTATCTAAATTAGAAAATAATTATCAAGGTAGAAATATTTCAAATTGTCTCCAACCCAACCCTTTGTAGTCAAATATTTCCTTACCCACTTAGAAAATCCACACCACAAAATAGCTATTGTTACACTTTTTCCTTGGGTCTAACCAACAATTCAACTCAAATCCACTAGTAATCTAAGTCCAAATATCAAATGCTATTACCTCATAAAAATTTCTTTTCTTTTTCTCAATCAAATCTCATATTTTATCTCACTCCCTTAACCTTTCTCTTTTACCCTCATGGCAAGGTTTAGGTTGATAGCTCCCGATAGTTTAGACCAAAGGGTACCTTGTTTCTTGACACCACAATGAACTTAATAACTCGATCAAAAAGGCTATAAAATAAAATGAGGCCTGAGATCCAATATTTGCAATATCATTATTTTAAGCACAACAAAACTACGTGAGGCTTAGATTTCTAATATATGGTCATTACCTAACTTATACTTGACAAAAGACACTCCACACAATTGTTTTCACATGCAATAATTCAACATACTTCTAGATAATATCTTTCACCGACTCAAACCCCTCAAACTCATCCAATCATATGGTATAGATAATAGTATATATGTGAATAGAAGTTTATGTACAACTCACAACCTAGTTCTTCCAATTCAAGAAATTTTCCATCAATTAATCATTTTCACATCTAGACAACAATCAATCATAACTATCCATATCTAAACAGTGTACTGCACAGCGATGTGCTAACACCACAACCACGTCTCAATCACCATCACCACCATTTGCAAAAAGCCAACCACCACTAACAAAAATCACAGTGCCTATGCAGAAATTGAATCAGCTCTGAATAGTGCACCATGTGCAAAAGTGGGAGCTCTTTGCCGTGGCTTTGATGGGGTGGGGGTGAAGAGAGAGAGAGAGAGAGAGTTTCATAATAAGCAAATCTTAAACTTGATTTTTGAAATGCAATTTTCAAAAACCCATCACCTGGTAATTTCCGCATAAATTAATAAAATTTTATTATTAATTTGAACTTAGTGATTTTCACAATTTTAAAGACAAATTTAGCCCCCGTTTGGCCCCTCTTTTTTCCGAATTTTAATGTTTGGAATAGTTTTTTTTTTTTGAAAAATGTGTGATTGATAAGAATGAAAAGTCTTTGATTTATGTATAATTTTATTTTATGAAAGATTGTGTAGTTGAAAATAAGAGAGAGGGAAAAAATGAGAGAGAGAGAGAGAGAGAGAAGGAAAGCAAATGGGTGCCAAACAGGGGCTCTCTGGTTATGATCAAACAATAAACAGAAATAGAAATCTTATTTAGCAATCACTACGGGAGCACTTTCATCTGGAGCATTTACAAACTTATTTTGATTTTCAAATCATAAATTTCGAGCTCCAAAAAGTTAAAAAAACAAAAAAATAAAAAAAAGAAAAAACTTTCAACATCTATAAAACCAAACTTGAATAAATGTATTAACAATTTACTGAAATTGAGATAGAAAGCTAACGGATCTCTAAAAAGTTAATTGTTCAGCTCCAACATTCCTAGCTCATTCACAATTGTCGTTTCTATTTACAGAATAAACAGAGAAATATAAACCCCGAATGCAACTGTATAGTGGTCACATGAATCATAAATTAAGAGAAAACGCATTAGACATTATCTATGTTGGTTGATGGATTTTAATCATCACAATAGGAAATTAATTTTCCTTTGAAGATTAAAACCATGAAAATAATGATTTTAGTAACCTTGAGATCATTGGATTATAAAATCCTCACACATAAAAGGGGAGATGATAACCTTTTAAAAGAGCTTTTAATGGCCTAGTCATTTGATTCCTCCCTTAGATCTTCTCACTTGTTCTCCACTAAGTGTATTTCCTTTTCAAAAAAGTGAAAAGTGGCTAACTCTAATTCTCATATAAAATGTGCCAATAAAGTGCGTATTTATAATGCCCTATTAGAGTTTGGAAATTGTATAAATTTCCTTGGACTTTATTGTAGTAGACCAATTAAGTCACACACTTTTTATTGGAGTCAAGAGAGGGACCTAACCGAACTCACATGACCCAAGCTCTAATAGATGTTTCCAATTGGATCAACTCTCGACCAATTGAGATACATCTATTAATCCTGGCTTATTCTACCAAAAAAATCGAAATTGCACTATCGAGTCGAGTGATAGTTATAAAAGCGAATTATGATCCAATAACAATATCCTCTGATTATCGTTCCACAAGTCAACCCCCATTTGACCGCCAATAAGTTGAAACTAGCAAAGTGACTGTTTTGCCCTTCAACTTGTATTACCCTCTAAGTCCCACTTTCATAAGGCAAATTCGTTGTGATCAAATCACAATGTAAAGTCCAATGATCTCATCGTCGACCTACTGAACTCAAATTTAATTTGCCTAGGAAAATATCTTAGAGTGACGATCGTTTCATCTCAATGATTAATAGATTCCATTATTGTAAATATATGATCTTTAATTGTTTCGGCCCGATTCCCAAAGCACCGAGATCAATCTTCTATTTAAGACTCCCTCATTAGTACCTTAAAGAACTTGAACTAGCAATCAAAGGTACATTACTCACTTAGGATTTAGGTGACCTGTTTGATAATCAAGTAGAGTCTTATTTTGAACGGTCACAAATGAGTCATCTACGCGGTCCCGTTCAATGTGCAACGAAACACATTATTGTTCTTATTTCAAGATCTAAACAAATCTTAATAAGAACAATACAATCTTATCAACATAAAGAATCCAACTTTATGAACTGATTGTGAACGTCATAATTTTGATTATATCACGAATTGTGTCTTACTATATCCATCGAGTATACAATTTGTGACATCCTATATGATCATGGAATTTTAGATAATCACTTCAAATTATAACATGCAAATAAACGAACGTCAATTCAAATGTGATTTTACAGAACACTACTCGAAAAATAGGTATCAAGCTAACAATCTAGACGTTAACTAAGATCAATCTTGACCTGTTCGGGGTTTGCTCTTTCGGTTTGGTCGTCTTCAAGCTCAACACCTAGCTGTCCTTGGTCACCGGCACCAAATGTTCTGTGAGTGCAAAAGTATGTGCATTCCAGATTATGGAATTCGTGAGGCTTATCTGTACAACCCTTTCTTTCACCTGCTTTAATGATGTCACAAGCTCGGGACTCAAGACATTCACTTGCCCATTTTCCTAAAAACCGAAACCAACGTAATAAAATCAGTAATTATACAATTATAACAAATTTTATCCCGCCATTCAATTATGAAAAATCTAACTTAGGAGAAAGTGTATTGTATAATTAGGTTCCACGGATCTAAGAAGCGAAACGTGCCTGTGCTTTGCTACAAAGGAAACTTCACAAGAAAATCTCAATTTAATCTAAAAGCTTAAACTATTAGATAGGGCCAAATATATATCATATTAAATATTATCTCCAACATCGCCCTCACGTGTAGGCAACCAGGCAGGATTTATATTTTCTAACACATGCACAATTGCATTTAAATGGTTGGTGGCAAGACTCCAACCAGAAACTTGTATAGCTATTAGAAAGCAACTATAAATATGAGGAAAGTAGGATATTTATTCAGATGGATTGTGCTACATGTCTATAATGATTTACATAATGGTTTACGTACATATGATGTTATGCGCTATGATTGGGCAGAATTTCAACAACCACAAAAAAAATTAATAAATAAATAAAATAAAATCCTCCACCAGTTTCTTTTTGATATCTCATCTGTATATAAACCATTATATAACTTCATTATGTCAAGTATTATTCTTATTCAGATATAGAACAAGAAAACAAGGAGACAAAACTGATCGGCAGCAGCCACAATACTATGTCCAAGACTAGATGATTCTCCACACCCGAACGAGTAAACGTCGCCATCATCTGAAATAACAAAGGTCGTATAATCCCCTGTGGCAACATGTACAGCTTTAATATTGCTAAGCGCTTCGACCAGCTTTGGAACTGATTCACAATCTTCATTTCCATGGCCCAAGCACCCATACAGTCCCCAACCCCATGTACAAACTCGTCCATCGCTTCCAACCACTGCAACATGCCACGCACTAGCAGCAACCTCTATGGGTTGAAGATTCAAATTTTGAAACTGTTCTATTAATCTCGGCTGCTTCTCATCCGTTCTTGTGCCATGCCCTAGCTTTCCACCCAATCCACAACCAACAGAATATACAGACCTGGCATGTCACAAACAATTCAGGGTAATTTTCAACAAAATTAATCCTCCATACATAAATGATATGCCAAAGATACATTGGAAGTCACAAGAATAAACTAGCAAAGTTGAGCCCAAATTAAAATAACGAGGAATTTTTCAATTAGCATTTGCATATAAAGAGTTCTTAAGAAACATTCTGCGTGTACTAAAAATGATGTTTCAATATCAATAAAAGAGAAGAGAGCGAGCTCACATGCCAGTGGGTTGACATGCCAAAGCAAGAAGGTAGCAGTATCCAGCAGCAGTTTGAACCACTGATGTATTTTCAAGTGCGCCTAACAATGGATGGGGATCGAGATCACTTGGTTCTGTTTGATGGCCAAGTTTATTGTCAATTCCCCAAGAAAATGTGTAAACCACGCCTTCTCTTGATAATACAGCAGTGAAGAAATTTCCAATAGCAGCTTGAACGACAAAGATGCCTTTTAATGATTCAACCAGTTGAAGAGTAGTTACTAATTTATTTCCTTGAAACCCATACTCAGCTTCGCCAAAGGAGTCTTTTCCAAAGTAATAAACCCGGCCGGTATCACTTATCAGCATTGTCCTATTAGCCCCAGCGGTTGCTTGAATAATTTGAATTCCTTGCAGAGATCTGCACCATAAAAAGTTCCATAAATTATTTCTCTAATAAACCACCTGTCCATTCCCAGGCTTCTATAGTAATAGAAATCAACACCTAATGAGCCGAGGTCGTGATTCATCATCTATTGTACCGTGCCCAAGCTGTCCTGAGCTATTCAACCCAAATGAGTATATGGCACCTTTTGAAGTCACAACAATACTATGACCAGGACCAGCTATTTCCTGCGACTTCTCGATCCTGGAACATCCTTCTCCAGCCAGCAAGAACCTTAAGACTAGCTTCCAGGAACCCCCACATCTTCCCTTCAAATCTAGCCGTTGTTCGTCTGTCATTGGCTTAAATACTGCTCTCTTCTGAGTTCTGACACATATCAAGAGCCACAAGCTCTGATAACGAGAGCATATAATATGGGGCAAAGTGCACAGGCTGCCTGAAGAATGAACATGTTACCTACAACAGGCCATTATGGTGTAAGTATTATGCCCTAGGTCCAATCGACTTTGGACATAAATACTTTTATATATAATTAATGCAATTAAATGGCAGATCTATATTTAATTAATAGACAATTAAATAAATAATAGAGTCCGTAGATTCAAATATTTTAATTTATTAATCTCAAGGAGTTGTGATTGTGAGATACAAATTACATCTGATTGAATCTTAAATCATCCGTGGTCGTAAGTAATAACGAGATACGGATATCGTTATTACGGATAGACCATCACGTGTGGCATTTCTTACTTGTGAAGTAAGTAGCTGATCTCACAAGTTAAAGTGTGGTGACACTTAAATGAACACGTGGATGTTTGTTATAGAACAAAACATTGGAGACCCGTCGAGAGATTCCACATGGATAACTATCTGAGTGTCGGTGGTTAATCTCTAACGTTCGGTAGTGAAATTGGTCCTTTGACTTGAGGTCGTCATGGTACCTTATATAAGGACAGTCATACTTTGGCGGTGTTGGATGTTGCTCTGAAAAGGGCCGCTAATACGACATCGTTCGGGTACGTCAAGAATCGTATGAAGGTTGTGATTGATCAATAAAGGATTCGTCACTCTTAGATAGTAGGAGATTATGATCTGCGTTTCATTCAATTAAGTCAATGATGAAATCCTTGGCCAAGGTGTACTCATAAGTCGAAAAGGAGTTTTCGATTTATATTGACTTAATAGTGGAGTGAAAGATATGATCGATGATCGAGATTGACACAATTCCATATCTCGTAATTGATCGGATCATATTGACGAAGGGATTATAGTTTCACGGTAAACGAACGAATTTGGTTTTGTCATACCACGTGACATTTCCCGTCACATGTATTGCCCTGACACATTGCTAGATGTCAATCAGGGACGGCGAATGTGAATTGATGATAAATTAAAAGGGGTGTTTTAATTTATCAATTTTGATTAGATCAAAATAATATTTCACGTCGTTAGACATCGTGGTCGGGAACCTAATGGGTCACACACAAAAGAGAATTGGAAGATTGCAAATTGCCAATTGATTAATTTAACAATCGTTGGATAAATTAATTAATTGGATTTGTTATTTATATTTTCGAATTACTTAATTGGATTAATTAATTCACGGACCGGGTTTAATTAATTGGATTAATTAATTCACGGACCGGGTTTAATTAATTGGATTAATTAATTCACGGACCGGGTTTAATTAATTGGATTAATTAATTCACGGACCGGGTTTAATTAATTGGATTAATTAATTCACGGACCGGGTTTAATTAATTGGATTAATTAATTATTGGGCCGGACCGGGCCGAGCCTATTTGGGTTTATATAAATACATAACTAGGGTTTGCGGTCCATTAAGGTTTTCATTATTCTTGCTAGCACAAGAGAAAACCCTAGAAGCTGCAATCATTTTCTCTGTGTGGATCACCGTTGGAGGCTGGACAATTGGACAGCTGTGGTGGCGAATCAAAGTTGTGGAACGAAAAGAAAAGCAAAAGGATTGCAGATCTGAAAAAGGTACAATCTTATCACAATTCCTAACCAAATACAATGAGATCTATTGGATGGGAATCGAAATAATTTAATTTTCCGCTGTGCATGTATAAGTAGATTCCCAACATATGGTTCAATCAACAGCATCACATTTTAAAAAATGGGAAGCTAAAATACACTTGCTTCTAGTTTTGCAAGATCTTGAGGATCTAAATTACATCCCGTAAGAACGTGAAGGACGATGGAAGGATTGGAAGACAACGGGAACTTCCCGGGGCTTTTATTTCCAAAACAACCATGCTGTTGCCTTGGAAACTTTGATGCATCAGAGGAAGCAATCGTTTTATCAGGAATGTTATAGTATTGAACACTTGAAGTTTCACCAGCAGTAGCGTCCATGGGCACCGTTTAATTCTGCTGTGCCATAATTACGCAGAAGTGAAGATCTAATCCACTGAAAATTATAATAATGAATATACATTATCACAGAAGTGATGATCTAATGATTCTAATCCACTGAAAATCATAATAATGAATATACATTATCACATTGTTTTTTCATAAAAACTAATTACATATTTGAATTACCTTATAGTTCAACAAGAGATATAGTAACTGAATCAGTGGTACAACTATGTACCTTAAATTATTAGCGGATCACACAACTCTAAGCATCAAGCCTGCGAGCATACCCATGACAAAAATCAAAACATGTTTTTGATAAGAATGTCAAGAATTAAACATTATCGTATGCAAGTAAGTGAAAACAATCATTACTATAAAATTATTTTTTGGCTGGACATAAACACAGGGGAGATTTTTCTATTTGGCCTGTTACTATTCCTTTTTATGGAAATGTCTATATTACCCTTAATGAAATGATTCTTTCTATATTGCAACATATATCCTAATCTTTTAAACATTTTATCTTTCATTATTTCTATTTTGGATGTTTGAATATAAAATCATTCTATGATCTAATAAATAAGAATAATCTGCAACATTTATCTCATATTTTCTAATTAAAGTACTATATTCTTCAAATGGTAAATTTGTATTTTTTAATTGAGATATAATATTCTTTATTTCTTCTAACATTCTTTCTAATAAATTATCTAATCCTTCAATTGTATATCCTGGCATTTATCAAAATAATCATCATGCAATTATCCCTGCAATTCTTTTAAGACCTTTAAAAGATTCATTCTAATTTTAACAAAAAGTTTAATAGTTTTACCTTAGGTTTGATCTATACATGTATTATTAGAATCGAGTGACCTTCGAGCTCTAAATTTGTAAACCGCTTCCTTCAACGGCCTTCTGCCTTCATGGAATTGTTACTGTTTCAGCTACTTGCTCTCACTGTATCAACTTCTAAAGAATAAAACTTTAGACTTATGTTAAGGAAAACTCTCTTTTTGCTAAAATAAGAAGGAAATTTTCTATTTGATCTTTTAAGAATCTATGGGAAAAAGATTTAGAAACTCATGTTGATATCAAAATATTGAAATTTTATTTCTATTATGATTGATACAAGACTTTAATTTGGTACAAGTGGTTTCCAGAAAAATCGGGCCGATTTCTGATTTTGCATATTTTCCATTGGATACCAGCATCCAATTCTCATATTGACAAAGGCACGAGAATTTTTTATCAAACAAGTTTTTGGCAATGTTGTAAATAGCTTTGATTCCAAGTATTCTTCTATGTCTGATCCACGATTTTGCTACTGTTGGGACTTTTCTGTTATTTTCCGTAACATCAATTTGGAAATTGGCTGCAACATATCCAATTGAGATTATGTGTTCAACTGGATAGTAAACAACTCCATCATATTCTGGACTGACTGAATAGAATTTTAAAAATATCTTCCTTCCTTTGGCAAATCTTAAAACTTCTTTAATGAATATATCATCAAACTTTGAGATTTTAATAAAATCTTTTCCTGGATAAATCAAATTCATGAATCCATAATCTGCCATGATTTTTATAAATGAAGGGTCACCTCCTTCCATGACTGTTATTCTCGGGTAAACATTATTTCCCGGAGAAATAAAATATGAATCACTTATTTTTATTTCATAAGCAATTCTGACTATTTCGGCATATTTTTCTTCGTTTGGATCTCAAGGGATTTTATCTTCTTGGTCTATGATACTGATTGTTTTGGTATCTCTTCTATCTCCATATATCATAACTTTCTTAATTGATGATACAGAAATGGAATCTCCTTTATTATCAGTTGGTAGGTTGTCACGTCTGGGTCCAAAGCTGCTTCCAGCTGTCTCTGTTTGGTATTGATTCGAAAAACTCATTTCTGAGCTCTTTGATATATCTGTTTCAAACAGTATATTTTTTAGTTGTACTGCAATAGCATCAACTTGATTTTTGAGTTCAATGGCATATTTATGATGTTTAGTAGTGATATTCAACAATATTTTCATATTTGAGTTGAATATTTCTGAGATCTGGGTTGCTTCAGAGCTTATATCTTCATTTTTTTTAAGAAAATTTGTCCTTTCTTGTATATGTAGAATAAATTGGTATAACTCCATGCTCTTGGCTTTATCCATCAACAAATTCTATGTTTCTGCTGAGAAAAGCTGCAAGAAAATTATTAACTCCTTTAATATGGACTACATCAAAATTATAAAATGCTAAATAAGTTTACCATCTATGAAGCCTTCTGTATTGTGGTTCTGAGGGTAACTTATTCCTGACTAATCCTGCAATTTGAGAATTATCAGTTTCAACAATAAATTTCTTGGATAATAAAAATAATGAGAATTTTTTTATTCCTCTAATAATCGTTAGTAATTCTTTTTCATGAGTAGTATAATTTATTTCTGCTTGGTTAAAGGTTCCAGTTGAATATCTACAAATTTCATTTAGATCTATTTTTAATATTGTTGCCCAATATTTATTTGAGGCATCAGTATTAACAATCAAATTATCTTTTTTATCTAGTAACCTTAATTTTGATAAATTTTTACATTCTTCTTTTAATGATTTAACTATTTCTATATGTTCTTCATTCCATCCCTTAGTATTTATTTTTCTAAGTAAAACTTGAATTTTATATCTTTTCTTAGAAAGATTTTCAATAAATCCTTCTGCATAATTTAAACATCTTAAAATTTTTTGAATTTGTTCTTTGGATTCTAATTTATTTGGAATTTTGTTTTATTTTTTTGGATATATAAGTCTATAATTTTATCCCTCTTTTATCTATTGATAATCCAAGAAAGTCTATCTCTTGTTTTTCTATTATAGATTTCTTTTTAGATAGTACAATTCCTTCTTTTTTACATTCATTAATAAATTGGATTAAATGATTTCTATACTCTTCTTTATTATTAGAACATATTAATATATCATCAATATAAACTATTAGAAATTCATTAAACTTTTTAAATATATTATCCATCTTTTTTTGATATATTTGTGGTCATTTTTCAAACCAAATGGCATAACTAACCATTCATATTGTCCTTGAGGTGTGCTAAATGCAGTATATTGTATTAATCTTCTTCCATTTTTACTTACCAGAAACCTGATTTACAATCAAATTTAGAATAATATTGTTTTCCCCTTACAAAATTTATTAGTACTTCTTTATTTGGTAGAAAGTAACCATCAAATTTAGTATATTTATTTAATTCTTTATAATTTATAACCATTCTAGCTTTTCCTTTAACTTGTTCAGAGTGTTTTATAACCATAAAGGTTGGACTACTATAAGGTCCATTCTAGGTCTAATAAGTTTTTGTTCTAACAATTCTTTTATCTGATTTTTAAATTCTTGTGTATCTTCTATTGTATACATCATTGGTCTTACTCTTATTATAACATTTTTTGATAATTCTATTTTAACTTTTGAGTGATGTGGTTTCCAAAATAATAATGTATTTTCTCCATAAATATTTTCTAATTGTTCAATGATTTTTTTCTATATTCATTTCTATTCCTGCTTTTAGAACCTTTTTATATAATATTCTATTATTTTTTATTTCATTATTAAGAATTGGGTTTTTCTCCCATTTATCACCACGCTGGACTGACTGAACTCTATAAGGTTTAAATTCTCTAGGAATTTTTAATAAGTGTCCACAAGGTGTTTGTAACATTATCATTATTATAATATTGAAATTGTTGTATGAAATCATTTCCTAATAATATATCACATTCTAATTTATCATATTTATAAATTTTGTTTATTATTACTTATTTACTTCCAAGAATTATATTAACTTTATCAGCACTATTAATTATTTGAGTACTTTCTCCTGTAATACCAGTTATTTTTATATTACTATTATTATTCCATGATTTTATTAAAAAACTTTTAAATATTGTCATATCACTTCTTGTATCTATTAAAGCACAGGTTGTAATATTTGTTTCTACAATAGTAATTTGCATATACACTGCTAATAGAAAACTTATCTAATTATTCATCTAATTCTTTTTAGATAATGTAGTTTGTCCATTATGAACAATATATAATCCTTCTCTTTTTATACTATAATCTTCTAATCCATTTAGAAAACGCGTTCCTAAAAGTATATGAGGGTTTATATCCAAACTTCTATCTATGTAACATGGCGCTAAGAGATCTATTCCTCCTATTTTTATTGGTACTTTAACTTCGAAATCTGTTATATGTACTTGTCTATCAAAATTTACATATTTATATGACTCAGTTTTATGAGTTATTATGCCTTTATTTCTAAACGAAGCTATATGACATTCACTAACTCCTGTATCTATTAATATATTTGGTCCATTTATATTTTCTCTTCCATTATAATATTCTTCTTCTATTTTTATATTTCCAGCATTTCTATATAATTTTATTTCTTTTATTTTGTTAATTTCTTCTAATGGGTTTTTATTAGATATTTTAAAACTTTTGATCATTTAATTAACTTTCCATCTTTAAATGTTATATTATTAGAACATTCTCCTTCATTTAATTATGTTATTTCAGGTTTATTTTTTGCTATACTAAATTCATATTCTTTTGGAATTAAACTTATTTATTTATTTGGTTATATTATTTTACTAATATCTTTACATTCTTTATGAACTTCAATATATGGTTTATTCGAATAAATATTCCCATAATTAAAATTAATAAATGTATATAAAGCTCTATATTTTATAGTCATGATTTGATCACCTGGTTACATAATACCATCTCTATGAAGCTTGAAATGTAGTACTAAAATTTCATTAAAATTTCTATCTTTTAATGATACACAATAATTTGGATAACATGTAAACATGATTTTTTGATATGCAAAATTTCCTTCTATTGTTCCCAAATGACTATCTTTTAAATTTATTATTCTTCCATCATGTAAGGTTATAATTAAGGGTAAATCTATCCCTTCTCTAAATAGTGATTTAAATATTATTTGTATTCCTACTAAATAAACATATTGGATTTTTTTACTTTGTTTTTTACTAATCTTTATTAATAGTTCATCAACTGTATTTCTTGTTAAAAGATTTAATTTATGTTGTCGATAAGTTGTTCTTACATCTATGATTTTTTCTATTTTGTGATATTCGTTTATTGCTATTCTTTCTCTTTTCCAAATTCTATCAAAGACTTTCAATTTTCCTATTTTTAAGTCTAATGATAATTTTTGCAATTTTCTAAACTTGTTATTGTCAAAAGTGACTTTTAATCCATATCCTTCTATTCCTTCATATTCTTGTATATTTATATTATTACTTTCTATTTCTTCTATTTCTTTATTCAGATCATGATCCATCTTCTTCTGTTTCACTTATATATACTTCTTGATTATAATATTTTTTAATATCTGATATTTTACTTAATTTATCTTTTATTTCTAAATATTCTTTTTGTAATATTCTTACTTTCTTTTTATCACAATCAGGGTTTATATGACCTATCTCTTCACAATTGTAACATTTACATTGTCCTTTATTTTTCTTATAATTCTTATTTTTCTGTTGATCATATGGGTTATTTTTTCTTTTATAATACATTCTTCTAGATTTTATATATTATTTATTAAAATTTCTAAAATATTTAAACTTTTTATTTTTATATTTTCTTTTATTAACTCTTCTTTTAGAATTACATCCTCATTGCACAGGGATTTCCATATCTTCACAACATATTCTAGTTAATTTTCCTAATTTTTTCATTAATTGTCTTTGTTGACATATATATGCAAGTCTTTCAAATAAAAATTTTATTCTTGAACCTAAAGTTTTAGGTATTCCAATATTATCTCTAACATATTTTTCAAATTCTATTTTAAAATATATTCCCCTAAGAACCTGGTAATTTATTATAGTACATATTTTGGTATACTTCTTGATTTTTATTACTATAAAATTGAACATAGTAATAGTTTCTAAATTCACAAGTATATTCTTTAATTTTACACATATCACATATTGGTAAATTTATTAATTTAATCCTAGCACTATCTTTTTCTCTTATTTCTTCTCTTTCAGCATTTCTTATCCAATTTTCTACTAAAAATTTATCAGAAATATATTTCACTAATTTTTCTATACCTTGTCTATCTATTTGATTATTTCTGTTTGTACATTTCTTTTTATTAATATTTTTGTATCATGACTTATTCATTCTTATCAATTTCTAACATCTCCTTCAAAGGATGCTATTAAAAAATCTATTTTCAGTACTTTCACATTTGTCATCTTTATTATATAAAAAGAATAATATCATCGAGTTTGCCCAAGTTAATAAAGCTTTTTTAGTATCTATTTTACAATTTAAATCTAGTTTTGCTCCTCCATGATTAATTGATTTATCATAATTATCATTTAATTCAAATCTATCTTTATATTTATTTCCTTTAAGTGGTTGTCTATCTCTTACTTTATCATAGAATCGTCTATATGGTTTATTATATACGGGTGCATAACTTTCATCTGTATCATGTAATTCTTGTTTAGAGGTTCCTGCTGGATTAGGTCTTCCTCCAGTATTCATTAAAACTTGGTATTCATTTATATCTGTTAAGTTTAATTGATCAAAATTTTCTATTAATAAATCTAACTCTTCATTCATTTTTATCTTCTTTTTCTTCTATTTTTAATTTCCTAATGATTTTTCTCTAAATTATTATTCTTCTTCTAATATCTTTGGTAATATATTTTTTATAAATTCATCATCCATACTTTTTGTTTATGCTACTATATTTTCTTTTTCTATATGTTTCTTTCCTATCTGAGTCATTTTTTTTCTATAAATTTTTTATCTATTTTCTTGTCTTTATTCTTATTATTTTATTTTAATTATCTAATCTCAATTTTTAATATATTTATATCGTTTCCTGTTTATTTTACTTCATTTCTCAAATTTTGTACATCATTTATTAATATTTTTATTAATGATTTTAATTCTTCTATATATTCACTTATTGACATCTTAATTTTTTCTTATTTCTAACTCATCAGTTAATTTACATCTTTTATCTTCTTTTTTATCTATTATTTTTCTAAATCTTCTCTCAGCTGTTTCTGGATCTACTAATTCTTCTTTTACTATAGTGAAATATTTGCTCTCAAGTCTTAGTCTTTCACATTTTAGTTTTGTTAATTGTCTATTATTTGGTATTCTTATTCGTTCTGGTATTAACATTATATTTTCTATTTCTTCTTGTATTTTATCTATTTTTAAAAGTAATTTATTCAATTTTTTATGTGTATTATCAATTGTACTCATATTTTTCTTTATAATATAAATTATTTTTTTCATCTTCATATATACTAATAATTTTTTCATATGTATATATATGTCCTTTATTGTTTCTATTATTAGTTTTTCTAATATCTGTTCTTTTATTTCTTTAGGAAGTTCTTTAATTATTGTCAAAGTCATTATTTTTAATTTATTATGAATAAGTTTTAAAAGGGGTACTTTTAAGTTTGACCCAGTGAAAGGACCTAAATTCCACTTTAACTTTCAAAATCATGAATATTATGACATTGGCATCTTGTATGGTAAAAGACAAAGATGCCCTTAAATGTTTTGTACAATTACAAAATAATATATTGTTGAAAGGACTATACTATCATTTTAGTTAATAATTGAAAACCAAACACTTCCCCACTTATAAAAACTTCAAAACAAGCTTCCAACACAGAAAAAACTCTCATCTTTTCATCTGCTTGAACCTCAAAATCTAGAAAAACTTTGAAACGTTGAAGCCGAAATTTTTTTCATATCAATTACTTCAAATCGGTAAGTACATTTACGCATGTTTAATTTCATTTTCAGAAAATTAGTATACGTTTGAATAGAGAAATTTTATGTCGACATAGTAGTTATCATAAATTTTTTTTAACAGATCTTACCTATCAAAAAAAAATTGAACAGATGTATAATATTTTTCTTTAGAATCGTATTCTCCTGCGCAAAAACAGCCAAATAGTCGGGCTGTTTTTGCTGTTAACAGCCAAACAGTCCGACTGTTTCCTACTGTTTGGCTATTAACATCCAAACAGACTGTTCGGCTGGTAAACAGCTAATTAACACCGACTCTGTACTGATTTTTGTTGGCACTGATTTTTTCTTATAATTAATAAATGAAGTTGGTTAAATCCATTTCCTCATGCAGATATGATAATCCCTGTCTATTATTTCGGTAATTTTGAATTGAATGAAAATAATCTGTAGGAATGGAGATGGACAAGTGACATACGTGGTTGTATTGCAATTTCTATAACAGAGAGTATAACATACTTTGAAATGTACCACGATTTTCAAAATAAGCTGAATGTCGATCAATCTCAATACAATATGCAATTGAGATATCTATTCAACGGTTATGGGGATTCATCCATTCCGATGCCACCAGTATTCGTTACTAATGATACTGAATTAAATTATCTATTAGAATTGAATAAAATGCATCGGACTCCGACTGTTCTTGGTGTGACTTTAATTACGAAGGATGTTATCGAAGGTGAACGCGAAGATTCAGATAGGGCGGATAATAATGATCGAGGTTTTTGGGAGACAGTGGAGATAGTTCCTGTGGATGATGTGGTTATTCCTGAGACAGTTGCTTCTGATCGTGATGTCGCTCCTATGCGCAGAATTTCGTCGACAGTTGAAGACAATGAGAATATAAACGAGTTTACAAATGAGAATTTGATTGCTTTATCCCGACAAGGACACGAGCTAGGTGGGAGCTCACATGTTGGAACAAGTGGACCGTCCTCCAATTCTTCCCGTGTGGCTCTCGATGATGAGAACTTGCAGATCGAGCAACTGTTTGAAACCAAGAAAGATTTGCAGGAAGCTGTGCACCGGCAGTCATTAAAATATGACTTTGAGTTCAAGGTAAAGAAATCAAACAAGTCATTGTTGACAGTTGCCTGCGTTGAAGAAAGTTGCAATCGGCGCTTGAGAGCAACTAAGATGGACACGAATGAGTGCTTCGTAATTCACAAGTATTCACGGGAACATACTTGCGAAGTGAGAATTCTTCGAAATGATTACAGGCAAGCTTGAGCATGATTTATTGGTCGATAGATAATGCACAAGTATCAGGATCCACGGACGATCTACAGACCTTCGGACATCATTAACGACATCCGTCGAGAGTACGGAGTGGTCATGAACTACCAAAAAGCCTGGAAGGCCAAAGAATGTGCGTTGGAGGATTTAATGAGATCGGCTAAAGAGAGTTATGCTAAATTGGCTAGGTGTTGCCATAACCTGGGGACAACTAATCCTGGCACAACATTTTTTATTGAGACAGGGGGCGATAATTGTTTTAAGTATTTCTTCATGGCTCTCGGACAATGTATTCGAGGTTTTCGAAATACAATGTGACCCGTAATTCTAGTTGATGTTACAACTCTGAAAGCTAAATATCAAGGCAAATTAATTATTGCTACATGTCAAGATGCCAACATCCAAATTTACCCTATTGCATTCGGCATAGTCGACAGCGAGAATGATCTATCCATGCGTTGGTTCTTTTCTAAACTGAGGGAAGTGATCAGGGAAGTCGAAGACCTTGCCTTTCTAATCGATCGGGGATAGTCTATAATAAACGGTATTGCTGAAGTTTTTCCCAAGGCACATCACGGGTATTGCATGTACCATATACAAGATAATTTGAAAACTAGGTATCGGGGCACAGGCATCGTTTCATTTTCAGGAGAGCAGCCGAAGCTTACAGTGTTGAAGAGTGTAATAAGTTTATGCTCAAGATAGGAAGTAAATTATTACCAGCGTTGGAGTATCTGACGAAGATGGGGATCGAACATTGAGCGCGGTCATATTTTCTAGGACGTCGATATAACATGATGACGTCGAATAACGCAGAGTCTCTTAATGCATTGTTTAAGAAGGATCGAGAGTTACCAATTCTCGCAATGATTGAGAATATTCGTAACAAGCTACAACAGTGGTTTCATGACCGACGTGTGGCATCACAGAGTTGCAGTAGCGTGTTGGCCCCAGCTCAAGAGGAGAAACTGTTTAAGGCGGCAGATATTGCGATGAAGTTGAATGTGAAAGCACTAGATGAGTTTCGCTTCTACGTGCAATATGCACGTAATACAGCATATATGGTAGACTTGACTGATAACGCATGTAATTGTACGAGATTTCAATTGGAGAGTTTTTCATGTGAGCATGCAGTTGCGGTGGCCATGTATCGAAGCTTTGCTACGAGAACGTTATGCTCTTTGTATTTTACGATTGAGGGTTGGAGAACAGCATATGCTGAGACTATATTTACTCTGCCGAATGAAGCCAAGTGGGAAGTTCCCGAGCACATTCTCCCATTTCATAATTTGTTGCCACCAACAGTTGAACCGCGTGGTCTTGGACGTCCAAGTACATCTAGAATACTATCTACCGGAGAGTTTCCTCGACCGCGTAGGTGTGGCAGGTGCAGATCCGTAGGGCATACTCGACAATTTTGTACCAGTCCAATTCCCCTAAATGACGATTAGACAGGTACGTTAAATGAATAATATTTCCTTCTACTTTACACTATTCAATATTTGTTTTTTATAAATTTTCAATGTTCAATATTTATTCTTGATAAATGATATTTATAATGATTCATATGAAAAAATAGTTCCATACTCGGTCTACGTGTAAAATAAAAAAAAATATAATTAAATTTTCTATGTGAATGTTATATACATTGAACACAAATTTACAATTATTTCATAATTACAAAAATAATTAAATTTACAATTAAAATGTTACATATATTTAATACAAATTTACAGGTCAGCATTAAATTCGAACAAATCACATGCTAGCTTCTTTCTCCAGTTCTGTATCCACGACTAGTTGATTCCATCAACTTTATGCCCTATACTTAAAAATTCGACGTACTTAATGGCAAATATGTCGCAGTCGCCACTGCAATTGAACAAGAATGAATCAATTCAGTACTGTGTAAGTAAAAACTAAATCTGAAAGATAAAAATAAAAAATTTCAAACACTTACCTTACGGACTGTCGCGTTGTCGTCGTGTTCCGAACAATCCGCAATCTGTCCTGTATATTTATCCCCGCTCGTCCGACCATCATAGGAACAATTACAGCCACGGATTCCAAGCTTTGCTCCAACTGGCCTTGTGTCAAACATGAATGATTTGGGTCGTACATATATATAGTCGAGTCAGCAAAAACGATCTCCAGCGTAACATAGTGTTTATTGATGCATGCTGGAATGTACATATGTGTACAACCCTCCCATGATTTTCCCCCGACACTTGGTGACAGTCCTATCACCCACTCGAGCATATATTCTGGCACCGTGTACTCGTTACCCATAAGTTCGATTGATTGATACTCTATGGTAACAGCACGCAAGAACTCGGTGTTTAATATGACTTGACCATGGACATCAAATGATTTTGGATGTCTTTGAACTCGATCTCACAGCAAGTCCATGGCCAGGTCGATGTGCTGCAGCAGGAAACACCAAAAAAGTATGAGTTATTCATTTAATAAATACAAAGTGACGTATACATAAAATACACGAACTGAATAGTTCACTTACATCGTCGGCGAGCCAAGCTCCCGCAGTGGTGATATCGTGAAACCACTTGTAAGGGTCCGAGACTGTCCTTTGACCTATCGTGTGGCTAACTCTGTAAAAAACAGGGAAGTGTTAAAATAAGCGTAGACGAGTTAGCGTACAGTGCTTTATTAAAATCATAAAATACTTACCCGGGGATACTTCTCTGCCACTCTGTCTCGAACGCTTTCCACTTGGCATTATCCACCTCTCTAAATAAGTTCGGGTACGTTCCATCGATGAACGTCCTCCTCTTGGCCTCAGCCGTGAAGGGGGAAACAACATACTATGACGGCACTCTCAACCTCTTGCTGACCATCTGCTCCGTCTCGTCAACAGCATGTCTCTTACCCTCAATCACGCCGGGCGTCCTCTTGACCTCCGGGGCCACCTCCTCCGCCCCTTCCATCGGGGCCTCCCCCTCCACCGCCGCCACCTCCGCTCCTCCCGTTGGGGCCTCTCCCTCTGTCGCCACCTCCTCCGCCCCTCCCATCTGGGTCACCCCCTCCATGGACAATCACAATGACTCCAGTGTCTTATCACGCCAAAAATGTGGGTGACCCCCCTCTCCATCACCATCTCTGCCACCCTCTCGATCATGATCTCCGCCATCCCCTCTGTCCCCCATCGTCTGCCCGCTAAATCTCCTCTAAGCGCTGCTACTGTATCCTGAGGTTGACAATGGAAGACTGTAGTATTCCAACATCACGGGACAGATCGTCAACCCTCCCTGTCAGATAGTCGACCTTCCCTGCCAGATCATCGACCCTCCCTGTCAACTCTCGTCCCAGATCATCGACCCTCTCCATCAAATCTCGTTGTAGCGCGCCGACCTCCTCCGCTATAAATCCAGTCAAATGGGCATACAAATCATCACTGTATGTCGGAGACACACGGGGGAGGTGTCTGGACAGAGGTGATACCAATGGCGATGGCGATGCCCTCAAAGGAGGTGATGCCAATGGCGGGGACAATAATCTCGATGGAGGTGATGCCAATGGTGGCGTCGATACCCTCGGCGGAGGCGATCGTGGATCAGCTGGACCGCCCTCCTAAATAACATTACAAATTATTCAATATATTTATACGTCGATGATATTCAATAAATTATATTTCATTTACATACCCAATCTCGGTTCAAGCTCGGATCAGTCATCTCCTCGTCTGGGCTATGCGGAACGCCTAAATCTCGCACAAGACCCCAAGCCTTCTCTTCCATCGACGGCGTCAACTCAGTTATGACTTCAAGCTAACATATTGACATTTCAACTACTTAATGATCATGTAAACAAAATTTTATACTATGTATAATATAAATCACAAATGTATAATACTTACTTGAGGATCGTCGAGGAAGGCCGATAACTGTTTTCCAGTGGGACATTCCTCCACTCGCGATGATATCGAATGATACATCCGAGGGCAGTGTGTCTCCCCTCGTTGCGCAAAGCAGGCCTCCAGTACAGGGACTGTCTCATACACTCAAATCTGCAATATATACACTTATTATGCACAAATGTAATATACTAAAACTTTAACTTTGATTATATTAAACATTTACTTGCACCGCTAAGGGCAATCCATATGTATCGTATTTACGCATCGACCCCCTGGGCCTCGAGTGTGCTCTGGTGAAGACATGTACAGTGTCTTCGTAGCATCTCCGGCCCCATGGATAGTTATTGAACGCATCGATGTCGTCAACAACTTGCAAATGAAAAATGTGGATGGCAGTCTTCTTATGATGATACCTCATCACACTCTCGAGGATGTAGACCAGCCCAAGTTTCAATATATCTAGCATCTGGTTGTACCCCCTGATTGCGACCATTAAGTCAGGTAGAAGCACTGACCCATGTCCCTGGAAGTACGTCTCGTACAGGCTATTGCTTCTCTCAATGGCTGTATCGTCGTCCGTAATCCTCAGTCTAGTGATCAATGTAAACTCAAATGTCGAGAAATTGACGACCTTGCCCCCGAGGTCGAACTAGAGGGAATCGCCGTCGACTGGCCTCAGAAGCCGTCGTAGAAGTACATCGATGATCTGTCCTGAGTACTGCACCTCTCACAACTGGTACAGTAGCCATAAGAAGGACTGTCGTAGCATATCTCTGTGCCGATCATCGAGCAGCTCCAACACAGCAGTAAAACTCTCAAAACTACTGTTCCAAGTAGCCTTCCCCGCCATCCGTCTCAACTCCCCATCTAAATGATATTCCATCCTGCAAAAATTCAAATGTTAGAGTATTGAACAAGAGATAACAAAAGAAAGCATAATCTCACAAAATCAAGGGAACCGAATTCTAACTACCATACAATACGCATTAAAATAAATTAGTTATAAAGAAAATTAGTCACAAATATTATATTTGGAAAATATATTTAAAAAAATCAAATTAAATACATTTTCAAAAAAATTAAAGAATATAAATATTATTTAAATAAATTCGAAACAAAATCAAAGGTAAAAGAACAATAAAAGGAAAAAAAGAATTATTAATTTCGGACAACATTATCTTTTCAATTATTAAATTATATAAAAAAAGGCAATTATAAAAATTAAATAAATAAATAACATAATTATTATTTAATCAAATTAAAATAAATTAATTATAAAGAAAATTAATCTTGTAATCATTTGGAAAATATATTTATAAACAAAAAATTTCAAATTAAATACATTTTAAAAAATGTAAAGAATATTTATATTATTCAAATAAATTTGAAAAAAAATTAAAGATTATTTCATAAAAAAAAAAAAAGGAACAACACAAAATTGTTAATTAAAGATAATATTCAATTATTAAATTATATAAATAAAAGACAATTATAAAAATTAAATAAATAAATAACATAATTACTAATCAAATAAAAAATTAAATTAATTACAAAAATTTAAAAAGACAAATAAAAATTAAATATATTTAAAAAATAATTAGACTGTTAACGATCAATGGGCCGACTGTTAACAGTTGGGTTAACCCGATTGTTAACAACACTGTCTTTCTCGATTCTCGCCGGAAAGCGCCATTGCCGACGCCATAGGTCCAAAAATTACAAAAAATATCACATTTTTCATCCCAGCATGCCCACAATCTAACACTACTCATGCTCATGATCTAATTAAATCAAATATTCATCTAATTAAATCTAATAAATCTAATATTATTCAATAAATTTTCAACCGGAACTCATATTGTGCGAGAAAACTAACCGGTATTCTCTCTGGTGTAGATGCGTGGTCGTTGATTTAGCTCACTATGACGGTGGTGTAGTTGGCCGGTGGTTGATCGGACAATTTTCAGGCGACTGTGAGTCGATTTTCTTTTTTGGTCGGTCGATTAGAAATTTAAGATTCAAACAGTCACATCTTGAAGGGTAAATTCGCCCTTTTAGTGTAAAGTTTTTTTTAAACTTAATTTCTTATTCTTTTTTTAATTCATTTAATGGGTTAAAGGCCAATATAAAAATTTACTACAGTCGAAAGTCCATTTTTGTGTATTTCCTCGTTTTAAAAATATATAACTACTCTTTTCTTCTTCTAAA
This sequence comes from Olea europaea var. sylvestris, assembly GCF_002742605.1. Taxonomy (NCBI): domain Eukaryota; kingdom Viridiplantae; phylum Streptophyta; class Magnoliopsida; order Lamiales; family Oleaceae; genus Olea; species Olea europaea. Next base: position 94,982 of record NW_019230996.1, read on the forward strand.
CACCAATAATTATTTATTTTCTTTATTTTAATTTTCATGATCTATATGGCTCTGATACCAATAAATGGGGGTGCTACTTAGAGAGAACATAAATCAAATAAATCAAATAAATCGGTAATTTATTAAAATTCATGCAGTATTTGATTTTTTAAGGACTAAATTGGAAGATTTCTATATTTCATTAACTTATTATATTATAAAGGGGTATTTTGGGTATCAAAATTAGCCAAAGGCTATATTGAAAAAATGGCCTTTCTATTTGTGTCACTTTCATGTATTTCCCCACATATAGTGGCCAAATTGCCACACCACTCAACAGAATTGCAAGAACTGAAATAAAATAGTAGTGCAGGATCAAATGATACAATGGGGAGATTGAGAAAAAGGAATACAAATAACTTTAGTAACAAAACTCGCAAAAGTTTGCAAAGATAAGCACAGCCCATTTGAAAGCATCAATATTAAGTAATCTCCAACACTCATTAGTATTTAACAGCTATATCTAAAAACGAAATGACACTCATGGGATATTCTTAAACCCGAAAGTAAACATACTGTTACAATAAGAATACCAAACGATTCACAAAGGATATTAACACCCAAAATACACCCAAAAAGGGAAGGAATTCTCACGCCGAAAAGGTAAAAATTCATCCACAGGCAGAGCAGCTTCTTAACCTTCTCCTCTTCTTTCGCTTTTAAGAGCTGCCAAGCATCTTCATATCTCCAGGAAAAATTATCAAAAAGAATTACCAAAAACAATCTCATGCTACAATCAAACAATATTACACATTTATTTCCCACAGAATCAAATTTTAACATCCCACATGTAGATGGACCATCTGATGATAACAAAACAAGTATACTTCATAATCTAAAATACAAAACTATGGAAAACCAGAACATTTCAACAGAAGGGAGATCGAGCAACAAAATTCAGAAACAAAATTTACATGTAATAAGGGCCCCAAATTCCTCAAAATTCACATGACATGACTTTTACTAAAATTCGTTCAATTCTGATCGAAGAAAGGAGGCTTCAATTGGTCACCTGGCTAAAGAAACAATTTTTGGGAATTTATTTATTTATTATTTATTTATTTTATTTTTAAATATTGCTTCCGATGATGATCATTAAATTATTCTCAGAAAATGGTTGCTGATAAGTGACGCCTGATGGGATTTTTTTTTCCCTTTGAGAGACCGAGAGTTTTTGAGTGAGCAGCATGTATATCTCTATGTGTTTATATAAGACCCTGTTTGATTGAGGGGAAAAATAATGATATTTTGAATAGTAATTTTTTAAAAAATAGAATATGTAGTTAAAAAATAAGAAAAAAATTTGAGATTACAAGAAAAATATTTTATTGTACAAATTTGTATTTGAAAATGAGTATGAGAGTTAAAAAGTTATATTTTAAGGAGAGATAAATATGAGCTAAACTTTTATTTTCCATCTAACGATTCTCTTCTTTATATTTTCTAAAGGGTCCATAAACAACACGAGTTATCCTTTAGGTGGGATACTAAAGTATGTTTGGTGAGAATTAAAATCAAAATTTTAAGTAAATTTTGATAAAAATTAATGAAATATATGGTTGAAAAGTTGTAGGTTCTATAAAATATGTATATAATGATTTACATAGTGGTTTACGGACACATAATACATAAGATATGATTGGATGAGAGTTTTTTTAATCAAATAAAAAATTTTCACACTCTTTCGTTAATACTTTGTCTAGATCTAAACTATTATGTAACTCCGTTATTTACAGTAACATTATTCTTGTTGGGTTTTATGTTGTAATTGGCAATTCTGCGAATAAAAGGGATTAAATTGAAAATGTTGCAAAAGTTAGGGACTTGGGTTGCAATTTGTATAGATTGTTTAGGGTAGAGTTGAGTTTGAAATAAGGTAGAAGACTCACTGGATTTTCGCTAACTGCTGGCCAAGTTGTTGCTCGAGCAAATGAAGTAGAACCATCATCACCTGCTTGTCGTCCGTACGTCGCTCGAGCGAAGAAGCTGTTGCTCGCTTCTTGCTAGAGTGTCACTCGAGCGACGGTGTCACATGGTCAAAACCTAGGTCACGATTTGAAGAGTTTTACAAGGCTCATGAAACCTATTTAACCCCAACTATAAATATCAGTCATGGACGGAATTCTAGAGAGGTTGCTGCTTTGTTCTTTCATTGATAACATCTTCACAACATTGTTTTGAGATCCAAGAACAAATTCATGGGTGGAATCAAACACATTCATCTTGTCATCTGGCAACCAACTTCGGGAAAAAACATCAAGGTGCAATATTCCAAAATATCGTGCTTCCTTAATCTTTTGAGGAAGAGACTCTCATTAGGGGATTGAGAGATGTGGATTGAAGCGTAGTCACAAGCACAAGAACAAGAGGTTCTTGGTGTTCTGGTTAGAGAGACATTTAGCATAACACCAGGAGGTTGTAGAAGACAACAAATTGAGCTAAAAGATCAAGAAATCTAGTAGGAGGCTAGAGGTATCTACGATAGCAAGAGACTGCATGAGGTAGATTAGGAGGTCTAGCAAGCTAGAGGTGTTTATGACAGTAAATTGTGAGACCGTGACGGTGGGTCTTAGTGGATACAAAGTTGGAATTGCTGTGTATTTCCCGAACAATCTATAGTGGAGGTAATTAGTTTGGTCCCAAAGTTTTTCCCACATTGGGTTTCTCCATCAAACATGAGGTTAATTGAATTGTATATTTAATCATATAGAAACTAATTAAAAGTGATGTGTTTTCTTTGGTTAGCTTAATTCTTTACGTAAGGTCGAACTAATTGGTAATCTGGAATATAAATTTGGTAATCTAAAAAGTTGAAGTAGTGTATTACATCCCAAACCCGGTCTAACAATTTTAAATTTATTATTTGTGGTAGAATTACTTCATGTTATCATTATTATAGGAATATTTTATACGTTCTTCATTTTATTGATCGATAAACAAGTTGGTCACATTAAAACGGAGCATATATCAGATACCTTTATTATAGAGAAAATTATGGCAAAATATTCTAACATTTCATGTATCATGATTATAAGTTCCTAACGTCCCTAACCTTCTGAAGTGTGATTAACAAATAGTATAAATATTGCCCCCAGGGCACATCTCCAAGTGGTAAAAGGGGAGGGTGGAGAAATCCAGCTTTACTTGAAGCTGCCGCGTTAAGGGTTCGAATCCTGAAATATGGATTTGACTCTTGGGTAAGTGCAAGTGTACAAGCAGCCTTCCACCCTGTACCATTAAAGGCATAACTTGCGATTTACCTCCCTCACGATGCTCTAAGGTAGGGACGGTGGGGGACCCTTAAGGTTGAGGTTCAACCTTTTTAACAAATAGTATAAATATTACTTAGGACACCAAATGACTATGTGTCATCAATTGAGTGAACACTCATATCACATGTGCATATAATTTTGAATTTGAAAGTTATTCACTCTTATATCTTTACTGGGAGTTAAAATGATCAAAATATGCCTAAATATGTATGCAGTTACTCAAATAATGCAAACTAATATTATCATTAAAAGATGAATGTTTACATATAAATATTTAGAGGAATTACAATCAAGGTATCAAACATTTCATTTAGTAGCAGGCTTGATTCAAATCTTCCATTTGTGCCGCTATAGACAACAAACTTCTAAAAAATTGCAAGTCAAGTTCAAAATGACGATTTTTGTTTGTTGACCATAGAAATGAAAATTTTAATAATTTTCCAAAATAAAGCAATAGTATTTTGGTCATAACACATTTTTCCCTTAAAAATGAAAAACATTAGTTACCGTTTCATTTTATTTTCCTTACATTGACGTGATCACTGTACATCTTCACATTATCTTCTATTATGGACCCTGAAGAAACCCATGAAGAAAATGATCATTCATCAGATGTTGTAGCCCATATTCGAGGCTCTCTTCTCCAACTTAGTTATGGTAAAGTGTTGTATTTAATTTTCTTCTATTTACGATGTGAAACATTGTGTTTACAAGCAGTGTGTAAATTGTGTTCCTCTACTGCAAACTTTAAAAGTGATGAGTTTTTTGATGACTTCGAGCTTAATAAACTGTGTAATCACTTGTTTAGTGCATCTGCATTGCTGGAAATGAAAAAGGGTTAGGGCTTGATGTTGTATTTTTTCCTATTTTTTTGTTCAGGTGAAAATGCAAAGTATTTCAGTATACGATTGCATCATGGTAGAATTTTATTTGCAAAGGTAAGAAATTTTATGTACAAGCATGATAAAATAAGTCATCTAGACTATGTCCAACCTAATTTCTTTAATAGATTTCTTCTGAACAATGTCTTCAAGATGTTGGGGTATTTTGATATAATGAGATATGTTTATAAGGTAGAGAAGAAAAGAGTGATTTAGACAACTAATTTAGATTTCATGAAGGTAGTGAAATTGCTTGATGAAAATAGGATGACTGATTTATATTGCTTGCCATAGTTGAGCTTTTGGAGTTGTCATAGTATGAAATAGAACATAAGGACGTTTCTATGATTGATTTTGAGACTAGTGCGAAGTCAGTCAATACTCAAAAGTTTGGAGGGCATGATGAACCAGTGGATGAGAAGCATGCATGTTATGCTGTTGAGATATATGATGCATCATTACAAGGTGACAACTTCTACACAGTTAATAAAGTAGATGACATGGAAGTAGAGGATGAGTATGTTATCTTTGGAGGATATGATGTACAAGATGATGGGGGAATGAGGTGGAGGTTAGTAATAGGGGTGAAGCAGAAGTTCAGGCTGCATTGTTCAAAGCTGAAGTACATGGGGAGAAAACTAATGTCGGTAAATTTAGGGTTGAATTTACTGTTGGTGGTGAATCAAAAGTTCAAAATAGAGATTCAGAGGCTAAAGTACATGGATGGAAACTGTGTTGGTTAAACATCATGCAAAGGTTGAAGAAACATAAGTTGATTTAACTAGGTTTAAACCAGTGGTTGGGATGGATCTTGATGGTTGTTGTGAAGCAGATTCACCTCAGTCACGGTCTTAAATTCATGAATCTGAAGCGCAATCTAAGATTTACGAACCTAGTGAGCTTGAAGTTGATCTTGAACCTCATGTTCTTGAAGCATAGTTAGATGGCAATGATCACATTGTTGATGGAACTTAGGCTAGTGAACCACAGGTGTAGTTTGAGGCTGACTTTTATTATAGATATACATATTGCTGAGGATGAAATAGAACCTCGTATTGTGGCTGACTTCATTGAATATCTACAGACTGATAAATGTGTATTAGAACCTTATGTTCAGCCTGACATCATTATTCATGTGCAGACTAATGCAGAACTTGCTGAAGCAGAATATCATGTTGAGCAAGAAGTCCACGTGGATGATGTGCAAGTTGATACTATAGATCTTGCTTAAGATGATAAATATGATAGGGTATTTTGGAGAATTTCAGTGACTCAGAGTATGAGTAGGAAGAAAATATATTCATGGATGATAATGATGAAAGTGTAGATTTCACATTAAGTAAAGGTTTTGATAATGTAAGAGATGAGCAGGAGGGCGAGATATTTCTTTAAGAAGAAGTTAGAACATATTATGATGACTCAGCTGAGCTTAGAAGCTTTCCAAGTGACAATAAGGCTGAGGGATCATCCACTAGAAAGGAGAATGAGTGCTGGTTTAACTTTATAACGATGATCAAAAGTTCAAGCTAGGTAATACATTTGTATTACATATCTAGTTATTGATTTGACAATGAAATTGACAACATAGTATTTTTTTTTTTAATTTCTTATAGGGGTGAAATTTTACTGAAGAACTTTGAGTACCATTGCATATTGTAGCTATTAACGATGATCAAAAGTTCAAGATACGTAATTCATTTGTATTACATATCTAGTTATTGATTTGACAATGAAATTGACAACATAGTTTTTTTTTTTTTTTTTTTTTTTTTTTTTGGGGGGGAAATTTTACTGAAGAACTTTGAGTACCATTGCATATTGTAGCTGTTAGAAATATATATCATGTCATTTAGACCCAAATATACAAAATAAAAACAATAACAAGCAACATGTCACTAACTATCATCTCTAGATGATTATTAAGTTAATCAATATTAAAACTTAATTAAACAATTGTTAACATATAGATCAAACTAGTAAAAAGTTAAAAACGCCAAAAATTGGTACCGAAGGAAAACTCCTTGAAAAAAATTTCACAAGAATAAAAAATTTCTAGGCAAATCTTGCCCAAAAAAATCTACTAGAAAAGCTAATTATTGGTCCAGACACAACTAAATCTTAATAAACCCTTATCATCCAACTCGCAAATCACCAAAAAAATTTTAGAACTCCAACTGTCTGTTCTCCAACTTTAGATTTCTAAAGACTAATAGGTGAATGTAAAAATTTTTTATGTTTGATCTTTAGATCTTTTATTTTGATCTTATGGTTATATCAAGAGATTATTTAAATTGATGTTTGATATCTATAGCATATTCTCTTGAATGAATAAAAGGCTCAACCAAATAAATAGAGATTGTTTGAGACAAAATATGACTCGAGTATATATATAGTATAAAGTATTTGATGTGGCTTAAGGCTGTAAAAAAAGCAGTTTATGTGAACTAGGAATTGATTAGATATATACGCCACAAGAGCTCCAGCCTGCACAGTTGTCAAGTGATAAGTTTGCTGCTTGAGCAGCAAGCTAGAACACATTATTCCGAATAAGTAATAAAGTAGTGAATATGATATCGTTCCTACAAGAAATATGTACTTAATCAAAGATCAATCAATTTCAAATTTAATAAATAGCCAATTTTGTTCGATTTGTTTATAATAATCTATATAATTAAACTAACAATTATGATGAGCAAATTATAAAGGTTTTTTTTTTTTTTTTTTAAATTAAAGAATGGATGGTTACCAAGAGCTTGAATCCTCATTATTAATCCTTTTCAATTCAATCCAATAGCATGGAAATATATGCACTTTTTTGTTGATCAATGTTACAAAGTTAATTAAAACCATTTCTATATATAAATTAAATTTATCCTTTTATGTGACATTCTTGTATCTCTACGAATGATGCGATCATGAAAGAATGTAATAAAAATGTTAGAACTTCTATAGAAACCATACAAAACATAGCAATATAGCTATATCCATTATCGGACTTCATAATTATTATTGCAACATGCTATCTATTTTATTCTCTCTTGAGAGAGAGAGTAAAAAAAATTTACATAAAACTCAGTTAACAGCTAATTAATTGAAAAACATTAAATTATAGAACAATCACCTAAGAATAAACATGCATTGAGCATCAAATTATTGAATTTATATTACAACATTGTAACCATGGTTCATCATATCTTAGTAGTTGAAACCCTAGCCTAGTATTCCAAAATCAAAAGAAATCTTATTTAATTGGAGATATAAAACCCCGATTATAGATTGTTGAAGGAGAGAGGAAGATGAATCTTGCTCTTTTAAAGTTCTTCAATTGTATCTTGATTAAATCTCCCGTTCTTTTTTTGTTCACCAAAAAGCAAGGTTGAAACTCCAACGGATTGAATTTTTGCAATTGCTTCTTGATTTTTTCGTAAGTGTGATGAATTGGCATGTCTCTGATGATGTTAATTGATGAATTTAGTAGTATGGGAGGTTCATCTTCATGCATGAGGCTTTCGGTATTTACAGATCATGAAAATTGGTTGAAAATTGCATTAAAAATTGATTTGGAGAGGAATTGTAGCAAAACCATGTTTACAATGGCTCCTAGCATAGGTACCTGTTTAATTTTCAGCAATGTAATGCCCAAGCGCTTGTTGGAAATTTCGCAAATGTGCAATTTGGTCATCAAATTCGATTCTTGTTTCGTTTAAGTCATTTTTCTCTTGTAATTTCAGTCATTTAACTTCCATTTGCATCCAATTGAACCTGTAACATCTTCAATCTTCATTTTGTGGTCCGAATCAACTATTGAAAACTTACAATTAGGTCCCTTAACTTTGAATTTCACCATTTTTTTTCATTTTCACTTCTTTCTTTCAATTTCATGTCCAAACAATGAATTTCATCTGATAAACGAAATATACACCAAAATAAGCTATTCTTAATCAAAAGTACTATTAGCTTAGACATGCTTTCACTAAAAAATTTATATGTGAAAAATAAGTTGAAGGTTGAGGGACATTGGACTCTGAAGTTGGTACAAGAAACTGAAATTTTACACAATGACTTAAAAAAGATGGGATCTTTTTATTGTGGCCTAGAAAGATTTTTCATGCTATTTAAAGCAACTTTTGATTGAGTATTCAATTGTGAGAATTGATGGCCCACAAAGATTTTCATGCTATTTAAAACATATTTTGCACAAATATTGGACAAAACTAGTGAAGGAATGACTGAAAGAGATATTTAAGCCTAGACTGACTTCAAATTTAAAGAAGCAGAATTTTAGAGACAACCAGGGTAAGTTTTAGGTTGATATTCTTGTTCTACACGAAAAACTAATCAATGTACCCCAAGTTAGAATAATAAAAATCAATATTGTAATATAACCTTATGTAATAATTTTTAGTGGATCAGCTTAAGACCTTTTATACTATTTGAGGCTAAGCATTCTAGTTATTTTGTGTGTGTCTATATATATATATATATACTTTATGTAAAATCATATTCGCATAGGAGAAAGAGATTAGAATAAAGAGAACACCTCCATGCAACAATATTATCTACCTAGATTGTTAAACATGAATATTTGAGATGTGTAAATCTGGTTTTGTTCAGTCTTGAAAAGCAATTTACGCTACGATTTAACCTTGTTGGAGTATTCTATCTAACTATTTTCAATTCTATAACACGAAGAAAAAGGTTAGGAAGAGAAAGAATGCAAATTACACCAAGAAAGTGAAGATTCAAAATTTGAAATTGAATGTCTAAAGCCAGAAATTGGTCCTGCTTCCTTTCTCCTGCAATTACATTTCCGGGTGATGAACTATCATTTATTTTGTTATAATTTCATCATAGAGATGCTAGGCGAAATACTTTAGTGCTAGGATGAAGATGAAATATATTGTTTTATCGTTTTAATTCAAAGATCTTTTATTTAGTTAATATGTGTTGTTGATTTATAATGCTTGCTAATGATTATTTGAATGCTTATAACCATTTAGGTAATTGGTTTCTTGTTTTGTCTCCAGGAGGTTTGAAATAGGTCTAGAACATTGCAGTCATCAACTCAAGGCTCAATAATCATTATGAATGATACTTTATGACTTGTGCAATTAAATAGGTAATCTTGCAATTGAATGCATTGCTTTGCATACGAATTTGGGATATGGATACTTCTAGATATTTCGTCTAGTGCTTAGGAATAGAGTTGGCTTACCACATGTGAGGTAGCTGAATAGTATTGGATTATCGTTTGTCATTAATATAGACAAATTATACTCAAGAACATATGTCAAGAATTAGAACTTGAGAATAATAGGTGGATTTGAAATCTGAATGCATTCATCTCATACAGTCTTTAGGTAACTCTAGATAATATTTAGGATAGTTAGTACCTAACCAAACAACAATCAAAATCCCTTTTGACATCGAATTAATACAATTCAACTTAAAATTTATTATTCATGGGACGAAACTCTTACACCTAAAACTATTACTTGTCTATGATCCCATACGATTGCAGAATTTTATCGAACAAATTTTTAGCTACGTTGACGATGAATAAGATTTTTGAATTGAATTTACTGATTTGCCATTGAATTCAAATTTTAATTTTACTTTTGGCTACCTATCATACACTAGATCTCTAGTGTTTTGTACATTTTTCAAGTATTTTCTGGCAGTTTATACAAGATTTTGATGAACTCAACTCCCAAAGTTAAGCCCCATTATCGAAAGAACATTTAGGCAAAGCAAAAGAAAACAGAGATTATCAAGGGAAAGAGAATGAAAAATAAAAATGACAAAACATCAGTTACTAATTGCTCTTTGCAATTTCATTCATAGTAACAATTGAAACAATATCACCTCCTCCTTCATTCTTGATTTCTTCAACTTTCTATATGCTTTTATAAACATCAATTCTTTGATAGTTGGTAGTTTTTGAACTGATATTTTCATCGAATTATTACTTTCACAAATTTGTAACTGCATCATATCATTTTCTTCAAAGTAGCAGCATCCAAAAGTTGTAAACATTCAGTTCCATAATGTTTTGTAACCATTATGACATCTATACACAATGGAAAGATTGTTATACGTTTATCCTTTCTGTTGAGCATCAAATAAAATGTGAGAGATCTATCGACTAAAATCTTCTCCAAAGGAGGGTTTTTCTTCACCTTATATTGTATCGTTATTGTTTGTGATGTTGGACTTGATTTTATCACAGAAAACATCATCCTCTCAAGGTTGTTGCATGTGAATTCTACTGGGACGATAATTTTAGTCAATTTTTGACTTTTATATTTATTATCTTATTTATATTTGCTTCCATAACAAATGAATATATTAATTTTATTCATCTCTATAAATAAATAAATAAATAAAATAGTGTAAGGCTTTTTGAAAAAAATAATTGACAAAGTATGTCACTTTCAAAGTTTAACAAAATAATTCATATGCCAAACAAGTATTTGTAAAACAAAGTTTGAATATATAGTCATACTTAAATTCTGACGAAAATCTTCTATGCATCTCTCCAAAAAGAATTCAAATGAGATAGTTTGTGACTTTAAAAAGAAAATAAAAATTGTTAGAGCACATCATTTTCAAATTTCAGCTTCTTAATTCATCTGCAAAAAACAATTAAAGTATTACATCATATCACTTTTAATGTAAAGGACATTTCAAATTTTAGCACCTTATTTCATATGCAAAGACAAATAAAGTGTTGCATCATGTCAATGTTGAATAAAGAAATGTTTGAATTAATATTTGTATTTAAATTCTTTCAAGCATATTGTATGCATTTCTTTAGTTGATCCAAAAAAAAAAAAAAAAAAAAAAAATTTTAAATGAGATAGTACGACTTTCCTAAAAAGAAATGTCACATCATGTCATTTTCAAATTCTAGCACCTTATTTCATATTCAAAGATAAATAAAGTGTTCCATAGTGTAACTTATTATAATGTAAAGCAAAGTTTGAATTCATATTCATATTTAAATTTTCACAAACACATTATATGCATCTCTTTAATTGACCCCAAAAGAAATCCAAATGAGATAATGTGCGACTTCCTTGAGTCACTTTCAAATTTCAACACTTAATTCATATGTAAAGATAAATAAAATGTTACATCATGTTACTTTTTAATGTAAAGTGATGTTTAAATTAATACTCGTATTTAAATATTCTCAAACACATTGTGAGCATATTTAATTGATCCAAAATGAATTTAAATGAGAAAATTTGCGATTTTCTTAAAACTAGTGCTAAGCGTGTCACTTTCAAATTTCAATAAATTAATTTACATGCAAAGACAAGTAAATTGTTACACCATGCCACTTTTTAATTTAAAGCAAATTTTGATTTCATATTGATATGTATACTACCAAAAACCTATTGTATCCATCTCTTTAATTGTTCCAAAAAGGAATTCAAATGAGTTAGTGTGCAACTTTGTTTAAAAAGTGATACGGGCATGTAATTTTCACCTTATCTTATTCATATATACATTTTTACAAACACATTGTATGCTTCTCTTGAAATGATCCAAAAATAAATTTTCGTATATTATAACTTAATCCAATTAATACAAATTTGAATATTTATATATACTAACTCAAAATCATTAATTTAAAGATAAAATTTCATATGAACTTAAAAATCTTGATGATATCTTGTTAGATTTAAAACTTTATGAATCTTGATATTGAAAACTCTTATATATATTTTCAAGATCCTCCATGTCAAATCATCAATTGATTATAAATGCGAATCATACATTGATCCATTAGAAATGAAGAATAGAGATTAATTGCAAGTTCTTGATTGCAGGATTTGATCTTCCTTTTCAATATGATTTCTCTTGTATTTTTATATTGGTGGAATGACACAGAGTGAGAATCGTGTATGAATTGAGGATATTAATTTTATAAGATGTTTTCATGTATATTTCGGCCCATCATGAAATATAATCAAAGGAATCTAATCTTTGCACTTATTTAAGTCCATACCATATTAGATACATAAAGCTCAATAACTTTAATTCTTTATTAGATTACTTTAAATTGACTTAACCTTAAGATAACCTTTAATACACAATTAATTATATATATAGGCCTACATGATAAATTAAAACCCTACAATCCCCCACTTAGGCCATAGGATAAAAGCGGTGTTCGTTACAAGTATTATAACTAAAACCATCAATGATCACGTATATTAACATGACCAAATGACATAGATCAAGTATATATGTATAGCACGAAAATTAAATGCAATGTAATTCAACCAAGTATATTTTCAACTAGTCATACATTATTCTTTAATGAGATCAAATAAAAAACTTTAATTACAATTAAAAATTAGGAACTTTATGTCTATAGACTTAGATGTTGTCGAACTTCGATTTTTGTTTGAATATGATACTTCTGATTTATTGTCAGAAAATAGTTTAAGTGGGTTTTCAATTCCATCCATAATGCATAGTCCAATAACAAAATTTTGTAGCCTTCTTCTTTGATTGGATGCCTCAAAACATACTATGAATTCTGCTACCATGGTTAAAGAAGCTACGAGTGTTTGTTTGGCATTGTTCTAGGATATAGTTTTTCAAGCCAGTAGATAAGTATAGCTCAATGTTGATCTTTGATTGTCATGGCATCCAACAAAATCGAAATCAGAATATCTAATGACTTCCAATTGGTCTAATTTCCTATATGTGATCATGTAATCCTTTGTTCCCTATAGATGTCACATAATCCGCTTTGTTGCTTTCCAATAATTCATCTCAGGGTTACTTAAATATCTGCCTAACATTCCAATAATGAATGCTTTTTAGGACATTGATTAAGATTGAACTTTATTTTCCCTAGCAATAGGGGTATCATCTGATTTACTATCCTACATCCCAGATCTCTTAAGAACTTTATTTGTATAGCTTTTTTTTTTTTTTTTTTTTGTTTGAATAATCCAAGAATACCTTGAAAAGATCCTAATGTTTTTGTATCCTTAATATAGAAGAAGTGTATAAAAATTCTTTATTAGAAATCTCTTGGTTTTAGTGAAATAAGCATATATCATTGCATGTATGCAATATGTTATCGATATATAATACTAGGAAAATATACTTACTCCTATTGAACTTATGAATACACAATCATCAACTGTATTCATCTCAAAGACAAACGTGACAATTACTTGATAGAGTTAATGATACCATTGAACGGAAGCCTATGCAAGCTTATAGATGGATTTCTTTAATTTGTAAACTACTTTCTTTGGGTCTCTTAACATCCATCTATAGTAGTTCAAGGTCAAAATGTGCTACAAGTGCCATAATAGTCCTAAAAGAGTCTTTTGTAGAAACTAGGAAGAAGGTTTTTTTTTTTTTTTTTAAATCAATTCCTTTCTTTTTGAATAAAGCATTTTGTAACAAGATGAGTAATATATCTCTTCATATCATCCTTCGAATCTCTTGGTTTTAAATATCCATTTACAGCTAGTGGGCTTCGTATTGAAAGGCAATGGAATGAGTTTCCAAATGTCAATTTTTTCATGGACTTCATCTCTTCATTCATGGCATCAATCCACTTTTGAGGATTATTTCTTTACATGACTTGATGAAAGTTGATTGGATCTTCTTCCACCAATCCAATGTCATCGTAATGTTCTTGGAAAAAGATTATAAAGTCATCTGGAATTGCATTTCTCCCTTCTCTAATGGATCTCCTTAATGACATTTGTTAATGAGATTGTTGGTTTTGTTACTTTAGAATAATCTCTACATTGTGTATGAGGGTTCTGAAATATTGTCTTCATCTTCTTGAACAAGATCGGGATCAAGAATTTGTTCTTGATCCCAATCATTGTCAATGGCAACAAAAAGAAAAGTTATATATTTTTCCTCTTAAACAAAATTCATAACCTCATGTCCTTCCGTAAACTCCACTTCCTCAAAGAACTAAGAATTTTTTATTTCGAAAATTGACCTATTAGTGGTTGTATAAGATTTGTAATCCTTGACCAATCAGAATATTCAATAAAATAACAATTGACAGTTTTGGAATTCAGTTTCTTTTCATTTGGCCTCTAAGGCTTTACCTTAGCAGGAAAACCCTAAATGTGTAAGTACTTCAAACTAGGCTTCATATATGTCCAAAGCTCATAAACAGTTTTGACAGTTACTTTGCATGAAACTCTATTGAGAATGTAAGCTACAGTCTTTGGTGCATTTTTCCATAGAGATTTTGATAAGGTGAAATGACTAATCATACTTCTTACAATGTTCTTAAGTGTTCTATATCATCTCTTAGCAACATCATTCATGTTAGGGAATCCTCGCATGGTGTACTGTGTGATGATTTCCCATTCCTTTAAGCATTTAAGAAAAGCCCTTGGACATCATTCTCTTAATCTGTCATAATATTCACCACCACTGTAAATCTAACATGTTTTATTCTTTTACTAAATTGATTTTCAACCTCAGTTATGTAAGCTTTGAACATGTCTAGCGATCGGATTTCTTATGAATGAGTTACGAATAACCATAACGAGAAAAATTATCTATAAACGTAATAAATGACTATCGACCATTCCAAGAAGCCAAAGGGAATGACCCAAAAATATTCATAAGTATTAGTTCAAAGATGTCCAAAGTCCTATAGAACTAATCTCCTTACGTTTGTCTATTTCTCATTAATGCAATTAACACAAACACTTAAGTTTGAAAATCAAGGGATAAAGAGTTCCCTCTGACGCAAGCTTTTCGATTCTCTTTTAAGAGATTTGGCCTAATCATTTGGGTCGCAACGAAGTAGAATTTTCCCTAGTTAGTTTATGTTTAATATCACATGAATTCACATGCAATGTTTCATTATATAATGCAATCGAATTAAGCAAGTATTGATTATCATACACAGATAAATAACCAGCACTTACAGTATTTAAATTTAAAAAAAGACTAAACTGATTATTTTCAAATGAATAAGGATAATCGAACTTGTCCAATAAATAAATAGAAACCAAATTTCATCTAAAAGGCAGTACAACAAATGTCTTTTTTAAATTCAAATAAAAAATTGTCTTTAATAAAAATCAAAAAGTCTTTACAGCCTCAACTTTAATTGATTTGTAGTCACCCACATAGATGAATCTTTCCGTAACATTTAACTTTCGACTATTCAAGTAACCCTACATAGACACACTAATATAAGTAGTGGCATTAGAATCAATCCATCAATGTGTTTAGGTACTGAAACAAAATTAACTTAGAACAAACCAAAGTAAGAAATGTACCTTTCTTTGCATGCTGAGCATATTATTTGGTTTAGTCCTTTTTCACGTGTCAAAGACTTTAACAAAGTATCAGCTAGATGATTTATCCTTTGCAAGCTTTTGTTGTTTCTTTTGAACTTACCTTATGTAGCTTCCTTAGTTTTCCTTTCTTGAGTGTGTCCTTAGTGGTACTTGTCAAATCATCATTTTCAATCCTTTCTCAAAGCCTAAGAATGACTTACCAAGAAGAGGGTGAATTGTTTATCTACATTTTTTTTCGAAATTAAATGTAAATTTAACCAATTAACAAATAAGATATTAAGCAAGTAAGATAACACAAAAATAACAAGAGGAAGGGAAATGAAAGTGCAAATGATATGTTATGGAGTTTCAATCTAATCAACTATCTACGTCTCTCGTTACCAAACTCCCCGTCATGAGCAAGGTCTTTTTCACTATTGTTGATTGACTTATGGTGCAATTCAACCCTTACAATGCTTCCGATGACTTACAATCATGGAGCATCGATCCTCTTACAACGTTGAGCTTTTCGGGACTTCAACACAACCCACAATCAAAAACAAGAAAATGAAAAATTACAAATGAAAGCCTCTCTTTTATTAAATTATATGAACTCAATTAAGTATCAACAGAGAAGTAAGCTCAACACTTCAATATATAACAAATAATGTTGCGCAAGTCTTGTTGAAAAACTTTGATTGAGATAAGAAATAATTGTGAGTTTTGATTACTAAAAAGTTTTTCAAGAATCGAATAATTTGATCTTTTAAAGATAGAGAAATAGGTTAAAAAAAAGATCAATAAATGCCTCACTTAAATTCTCAAGAAAAGTATGTCAATGAATGCAAAGTAAGGAGGTATTTATTTTTTAAATATAATTTTAAATTTTATCCATCCAAGTTGGACCTTTAAAATTATGGGTTAAATAATTCAGTCCCTAAAGCTTGAAAATTATTTAACTTGAGTCATTAAAGTTATGAATTTTTCAATTAAAGCCCTCAATGTTTATAATTAATTAAAATTGGCCCTCGAAGTTTTAAATTTTTCAAATTTTGAGTCCTAAAATTTTGAATTATTAACCCTTAGGTCCCTAAAGTTTCAATAGGCATCTATTGATGCAAAATTAGTGATTTTTTTCCTCAAATTTTGATACTAATGACTCTTTTAAGAGGCACAATTGAGGTTTATTTCTATGGGACAATCAAATTCAAATATTTTGGTAATCATTTATGATAAATTATGGTTATCTAACATTTTAAATAAGCTGATTGAAACAAAATGTCACCAGAGTGACCTCTCTTGTATAGATTGGTTTGTTTGGGATGTTTAGATGTCGTGTGTGTGTTTTTTCATACGAGTATTAGCCGGCCTAAATGAATGTTAATATTTAGCTGAATTACATACAAACTTATCGTGGTGAATGTGTGACAATTATAAATTTCCATATGAATAATAAATTAATCGAACGATGGGTTTATTATTTGAAAGAGTTATTGTCAATATTTGATTACTACACAAAGAGTACCACTTGTAATTAATATTACTGTCCAAAGATTTAATATTAGTGTTGCATTAGGTATCTTGAGATGGGGTTTATCATTATTTGAATTTATTGTTCATTAAATGTGGATATTGACATGAGCATGATTATTTATTTATTCTGTTCGTTTGCAGTTAATTTATCTGTTACTACTATATCTACCAATGTTAATTCTATTCCCATGCTTAATGGGACAAAGCTGCAAGGATTTGAAGGAGAACATATTGATTGTTCTTGGCTGCATAGATCTTGATTTTGCACTTTGGATTTAGTAACCCACTCCTCCTATAGAAAAAAGTTTACCTAATGAAAAGAGGAACTTTGAGAAGCGAGATTGCTCAAATTGCATGAGTCTAATGATCATCAAGCGACGCATTCCGAAAGCTTTTAGAGGTGCAGCATCCAAAGGGGTAACTAATGCTAAGGAGTTCCTCACCGAAATTGAGAAGCATTTTTTGTGAAAAATGATAAAGCTGAACTAATCATGCTTTTGCAAAGCTTGATTTCAATAAAGTATAAAGGCAAGGGAAACATGGAGATGTCTCACATTGCTTCTAAACTTAAAGGGCTAAAGCTTGAGTTGTCTGATGACTTGCTCGTACATTTAGTATTGATCTCGCTTCTTACATAGATTAGTCAATTTAAGGTGAGTTATAACTGTCAGAAGGAGAAATTTTCTCTAAATAAGTTTGAAGCAAGAAAGAACTGAAAGTGCTCACTTGGCAAGCACTTCTAAGGATAATGGCAAGAAAAGGAAGAAAGAATATGATGCTGCTCCTAAAGGTCCAACACAAAAGAAATGGAAGCAAGACAATGGGACTTGCTTATTTTGTAATAAGACTGGACATGTAAAGAAGGACTGTACCAAATATCACACATGGCATACAAAGAAATGTACAATTCTTACTTTGTACTGAGGATAATTTAGATTCAGTACCTAGAAACACTTAGTGGATAGATTCTAGTGCTACTACTTACATAAGTGTTTCTATGCAGGGCTGCCTAAGCTACCGAAAGTCAAGTAACGGTTAAAGATACATTTATGTGGGTGATGGCAAATTGGTGGAAGTCAATGTAATAGACACTTTTAGATTATTATTAGGAACTGGTTATTATTTGGATTTGAAAGATACCTTTCTTGTACCGTCTTTAAGACAAAATTTAATTTCTGTTTCCTTGTTGAACAAATATGGATATTGTTATTTATTTGGAAACAATTAGTTTAGTCTTTCATTAAATTTCAATGTTATTGGTACTGGTTCATTATGTACATATGATAACCTATATTTGACTGATATTATTGCATCATTCAATGAAACCTTGCATATGGAATCACATGGTACTAAATGCAAATTAAATAAAGAACTTAGCAAAATTATGGTACAAGCATTTAAGCCACATCTTCAAACCTAACGTTGAAAGACTTGTGTCAGATGGTATTTTGGATTCCCTTGATTTCACATATTTTGATATATGTATTGATTGTATCAAGGGAAAACAGGCCGAAACAAGAAGATTAGGTGCTAGCAGAACTTCAGACGTCTTAGAATTGATATACACAAATATTTGTGGGTCGTTTCCTACGGCTTCTTAAAATGGTCAACAATATTTTATATCATTCATAGATAATTACTCAAGTTATAGGTACCTATATCTCATCCATGAAAAGTTTGAGTCACTTGATGCATTCAAAGCTTTTAAATTGAGGTTGAGAATCAATTCAACAAAAGGAAAAAGAGTATTAGGTCTAGTCGTGGAGTGATCACTACGACAGATATGACGGTTCAAGTGAATAATATCCAGAACCATTTGCTAAATACCTCGAGAAATGTGGAATCGTCCCACAATACAATGCCAAGATCGCCCAGCATGAATGGTGTAGCTAAAAGAAGAAACACGACTCTTAAAGACATGGTAAGGAGTATGATTAGTCATTCCACCTTACCAAAATTACTCTGGGGAGAGGCAGTAAAGGCCACAACTTATACTCTAAACAAAGTACCAACTAAGACTGTTGCCAAAATACCTTGTGAGCTTTGGACAAACAGAAAGCCTAGTCTAAAACATTTTCATATTTGGGGATGTTTAGCTGAGGCTAGGCCACATGAAAAGAAATTAGACTCCAAAACAGTGAGCAGTTATTTTATCGGCTATTTTGAGCAATCTAGGGGCTATAAATTTTATAATCCCACACTTAAGTCAAATTTTGAAATGGGAACTGCAACATTTTTTGAGGATGTTGAGTTCAGGGAGAAAAATAAGGTTAGAGACATTGTCTTTGAGGAAGAAGTTAAGGAAGGATTGATTTTGATTCCTACCATTGCTTTTGACAATATACAAGTTTCTATACCAATGTTGATCAAGAAGTATATCCAGAACCTCAACAAGATAATATTAAAGAACCTCCCATCTAAAATGAGATAATTATTCCAAAAGTACAAACTCAACAATCTCAAGAATCAATACCATTAAGGAGATCCATGAGAGAAAGAGAAAAGTGCTATTCTGGTTGATTTTATAGTATTTCTCGAAGAACATGAGAAAAATAATGGAATGGTGGAAGATGATCCAATCAATTTTCATCTGGCCATGCAGGGTTCTAACTTTCAAAAGTGGAGTGATGCCATGAATGAGGAGTATAAGTTTATACAAGATAATAAAGTTTGGGATCTTGCCCCATTACCCGAAGATGTGAAGTCCATTGGTTGCAAGTGGATTTTTAAATCAAGAGAGATTTGAAAGGTAATATAAAAAGATATAAGGCTCATCTTGTGGTTAAAGACTTTACCCAAAAAAAAGATATTGATTTCAAAGAGACTTTCTCTCCAGTTTCAACAAAAGACTATTTCAGGACAATTATGGCACTTGTTGTGAACTTTGATATTGAGTTACATCAGATGGATATTAAGATAGTGTTTCTTAATGGAGACATTGATGAGACGATCTATATTGTGCAACTAGAAAAATTTATGTCAGAAGACCCGAGAATAAGGTTTGCAAATTAAAGAAATTCATTTATGGGCTCAAGCAACCTTCTCGTCAATGGTGCCACAAATTTCGTCAAGTAATTATCTCATTTGGTTTTGAGATGAATGTCGTTGATTGATTTGGTTTTGAGATGAATGTCATTGATGATTGTGTTATCACAAATTCAGTGGGAGTAAACATATTCTCTTGGTTTTGTATGTTAATGACATACTGCTTACCACTAACAATATTGGCATGCTGCACGAAATTAAGAAATTTTTATCAAGGAATTTTGAGATGAAAAATCCTGGTGACGCCTCTTTTGTATTAGGGATTTAGATATATTGGGATCATTCTTGAGGTATTCTTGGATTGTCACAAAAGAGCTCTATCGATAAAGTACTTAAGAGGTTTGGCATGCAATGTTGTAGACCAGGCGACACCCTTGTCATTAAGGGAGACAAATTTAGTCTCAAACAATGTTCATTAAATGACCTTGAATTTAAGGAAATGCAAAAGATTCCATATGCATCAGCTGTTGAGAGTCTAATGTATACTCAAGTTTGTACACGTCTAGACATAGCATTCAATGTTGGAATGCTAAGCAGATATCTAAGCAATCTTAGGATGGATAATTGGAATGCAGCCAAAAGGGTTTTGAGATATTTAAAGAGAACAAAGAATTACATGCTCACGTATAGCAGATCGGATCGGTTAGATATCATAGGGTGCTTCGATTCTGATTTTGCTAGATGCCAAGATAGTAGGAGATTCACATCAGGCTATATCTATCTGCTAGCTGGATGAGCTATTTTATGGAAGTGTACTAAGCAAACACTCACAGCTTCTTCTACCATGGCAATAGAGTTTGTAGCATGCTATGAATCATCTAACTATAGAATATGGTTACAAAATTTTGTCATCGGGCTGCGCATTCTGAATGGCATAGAAAGACCGCTAAAGTCATGTTGTGGCAATAACTCAACAGTTCTGTATTCCAACAACAACATGAGTTCATCTAATTCAAAACACATTGACATTAAGTTCTTGGTTGTGAAGGAAAGAGTGGACAGATTTCCATATAGCACATTGGAACAAACTCCATAATTGCTAATCCACTTACTAAGGGATTGCTACCTAAAGTCTTTCATGAGCACTCTGCTGGTGTGGGTGTTGTATTTCTTGAGAATAGCATATTTTAGTGGGAGTTTGTATTATCATTGCATTATGCATAGTTTTGGGGTATATTAGTATATTTGGATATTGTTTTGTATAAAAATAGAGTATTCAGTTCATTTCACTCTGTTATCATGTTAAGTATTGATCTCAATTAAGAAATAAGATTAGACCAATTGGAAATAGATATATTCGGATCGCATAACATGTAATTTTCATGCTACACTCTCATGATTGATCTATGTCATTTGGTTATTTGGGTGTACGTGACCATTGATGGATATAGTCACGCTAAATGTGACAGAAATCAATTTGATCCTACATCAATATAACTGATGGACGAGATTGTTTGGAAATACCCTTAATAATGATAGAAGAATTTCGAGCTCATAAAGGTGAGCACATTTGGAATATTGCATGTAGGGCCCAGTGGGAAATTGTTGGAAAATTTCCAACGTATGGAGCCACACATATATATAAGGCTTTGTCAATAAAGTGATCCGTTAAAGTCAAATTTTGGAATAATGGATATTAAATATCATGAGAATAAAGTATATAGACCGGAAGAGATTATTTTAAATTAATGAGGGACCAATTTGAAATAACACAAAATAAATAACTGCATAATGCAATTATTTATCATGGGGCCATGGTCTCCAATTAGAGGTGACTTTATTTTCTCAACATCCACATCAACTGGGAAGAAATTTCAAGAGAAATACATAACAATTGAAAGATCATAACCCATTCAAAACACTCACATCTATGGATCAAGGTACGCTTTCACTTTTAATCCTCTCTAATTTAAACATGGAGGATTTATGTAATTTTGTGAAAGGATTTGATAAAATTTTGGTTCCTTTCAATTTCAACAGGAGCTTCATTCTAAAGTGAAGCACTTCATTCTCTTTCATTCATGTTTTCTAGGCTATGTACCAAAAATCAAGATTAATATTTGAATCAGCAACTGTAACAATGCCTCTACAATTGAATGTCATGTAAAGAGTTCCAAATTTACTTTCTCAACATGGCTTTCTTTGTGATTTTCAAAGCACCAGTATAGAAAGACACATTATGATTTTCATCATCAAATTGTCCATCTTAGATCAGATTACGCATTAGCTTAATTTACCTTATGAATTTTTTAAATAGGCCCATTTGACATCCTCAAACTGATATCACAAATACTGACAATATCCTTAGGTTCTCCATCAGCAAGATATACATTTCTATCCTCTATAATCTCACGATATGTAGTGGGTGTGAAAAGAAACTCCTAAATCCATCACCTAAAAATCAATAGGACTATCTACCGAAAATTTTAAAGCATCTTGTACGTCTTTAATTACCATATTTGTATTGTCATTATTCTTTTCTTCCTTCTTCTTTGGGTACTCTGAAATTCTTCTTAATGTTGTCATTCTTGCTTCAGTTCCAGCAATTCACATTCCTTGCAGACCTAGACTTGCTTTTACCAACCGTCCACTTATTACCGTTGTCTTTATTGATCGTTCTACATATTGACTCCCCATGACGATAATAATGAGCTCAATAACTTAAAACATTTTTTGCGTAATATTAAGTTCAAGTTGTGCAAAATTATACATTTTATCTACAAGTTTAATAGGATTCAGAATTACTATTCATTTATTATTCATCTGTTCTATGTGATCTTAAACTTATAATCGGTTAAATTTTAATGTGAACACTCCCAAACTTAAGTACTATAGATGAAATTTTGAACTCGGATTTAAGCCAACCCCAAAATCCACTAAACCAATATTAATGGCTTTTTTCTTTTTGAGAAAAAATACTTCCATACATTGAGTTACAACTTATTATTAATTTTTGTTACTTTCGGACAGCTTTTCTTGACTTAAAAATGCTCATTTTCCACTCTCAACTATTTGCAATGCAAGAGTCTGAACATGTTTGGCCCTACAAAAAATTGAGTTTCAAAAATAAAAGAAGTAATTTTTAACATTAAATTCTATTTGACATAGTAAGCCCTGTTTGAGCCACCGATATATACACACACACACACACATTTTTTGAAAAATATGTAGCTAAAATTGAATTTTGAAAAAATGGTGGCCAAATATAGGTCAAGTAACTTAGAAGAAATAAATTTAGTTTAAAGCACAATCATGTCTTAAGAAGCATTTTATTGCATCTTTCCAAAGCTATAACTTTTGACTATTTTCATACAGAACTCCATCCAATAAGTACAAAGAATATTCTCTTTTCTAATAAGAAACCGTTATAACGAATTTCTATAATCAATTTGAACTTTTCCTAAAATTATCGTAATCAATTGAAATTCTTTACTATACGAGACTCGAATTACAAGTTCACGATAAGTCATTATGATAAAATTAGCAAATGTCAAAAAAATTTCACTAGTCAAAGTTACTAAAGTAAATAGATAAAATGTTTAATGAGTTCAGATTATTAAATGGAGAAATTAAATGACATAAAGATGAATTACTCTTTTAACTTTAATATTTTTATAGTCCCACAAAACCATAAATACGGAAAATTAATTAAGCACCTTCGTAGTATCAATAATGAGATTTTGAATGCATTTCATTTCAGATTAGAAGCATATGTATCTAAACTTTACAGAGGCAACGTTGAGATAATTAAGGGACAAAATGGCTTTAACTCACCACACACAATAAAATAATAATAATAATAAAATAGTTCCACCAACCAAAGACTTAGAGACCAAATTAAATTGGTTGCTATAAAACACTTTTACAGACCAAACATTGGTTGGTAAAGTCTTTAATAGATTAAGATTGGATTAAATTTCTTATCCTCTATTGCAACCAAAATATAGTTGTTGATCTCAAGTATTAGCGACCAAGTCACATTTGGTCGCTAATAATTAGGGTAGGATTTGCAGGATTTAAAATTTCTCCCATTTCATGTGTTATTAAAGAATTCAACGATCACATTGAACTTGGCCGATGGAACTATAGCCTTTAGCAACCATGAAGTAGTCTCTGATAATAACCTTTAGCAAACAACTTATTGTTGGTCGCTGATAGCCTTGGTGGGATAAACCTTGCCTTTTTCCTTTTGTCATTGGTGGGTTTCTACAACCAAAATGCACTTGGTATAGCCTTCAACAATCTTAAAGTAATTGCAGCGATGATAACCTTTAGCAACCAATTCATTGGTAGTTGATAGCCTTGGAGAGGGTAGCCCTTCCCTTTTTTCCTTTCATGATTGGTGTGTTTCAACTACCAAAATGAACCTGGTTGGTGGAACTATACTCTAGCCTTTTGCGACCATAAAGTAGTCGTTGAGCCTTTAACAACCAACTTCTTGTTGGTCATTAAAAGCCTTGGTAGGGTAACCCAACCTTTTTTCCTTTTGTGATTGGTAGTTTCAACGACCAAAATGAACTTGTTCGGTAGAACTATAACCTTCAGTGAACATAGAGTGGTTGTTGATACCAGGGCCAGACCTGAGTAGAGGCCCAAGAGGCCTTTGCCTCAGGCCCAGCAATTGAGGGGCCCAAGAAAATGGTGTATCCCTATTTTTAAAAACCCAACTTCAACGCAGTAATTTATTTTCCTCCACAGTCCACAGCAATCGGTAGCGAGGGCACTGAGACTCGAAGTGCAACTTCTCAAAACTAACATGTGCACACAGTACACATGACAATCTGCACGAATTTGGTTTAGTTGTATTGTCCATCGCAAAATGTTTATGTCAATGCAGTTAGGTTATTAAACTTCAATTGATGAGCAACCAGGTTAATTTACTTCAATTTTGTAGAAATTAAGCCACTCTATATGACTATATGTGAAGAAGATTAAGTAAAAAAATGTTATATAGGTTGCTTCAATTTGGCCCTAACCTATGTGTGAATTTGTTATGTATATTTTTGTCTCGAAAACGGCAAGACGACTTGTATTTAAGTGATCTTTTAGAATATTTTTGCATTGTCATTTGATTATAATATACATATTTTAAATATTTCATTTTCTTTGTTTTATTTTTTGATTTTAAGTTAACAGATTTAGTTCCTTAAATCTCTTATAAATGAAACAAATTTATTGCTTGTTATGACTTATGGGCCCAAAATCTGAAGTTCGCCTCAGGCTGCAAAACACAGGTCCAGCCCTGGTTGATACTAACCTTAGCAACCAGCACATTGTTGGTCGTCGATAGACAAAAGGGATAAATCCCACCTTTTGCGTTTGTGATCGGTGAGTTACAGCGATCACAATAAACTTTGAAGGTGAAAGTTTATCCTTGGCGAGATTTTGGGACTTAGCCACCAATATGATGCTAATCGATATAGGTAAGAACCAGTGAGCACTTCATGGTTGTCAATAGTAAGGATCTTAGTGGATTTTTTTGGCTGGTGATATTTTTAAAGAACAAAAGGGTGAAAATGAGAAACAATAGACCATGGTGATTTCTTCTACATATTTAAATACATTGTTGAAGAAGAAGAAAAATGTGAAGTTTAAATAAGGTTGTTACAAGAAATCAGCTCAAATCGACTCAACAAATGACCGAAAACCATCTGACCAAAGGCATCAAGATTTTCAACGATTCAGGCTCAGATTATGCATTGTACCCATCTGTACAATGTGAAAACTCATAAACCACAGTTCCAAACAACAAACACAGAGGCAGTCACTACATTGGACTCAAAACCCTCAAACCCGAATAGGAAACTCTCGTCTAAACACAACCGAATAGTCACACAGACAGGGAGTCCACACAATAGCCACAAAACCAGAGCTTAATCGCCAGATTCATGAAGAAGCAGAAGAGACAGAAGACACATAGTCGCCAAAGAGAGAAATCGAGAAGGTTCGAGAGAAAATATCACAAAGAGACAGAGAAAATATGTCTCAAATTAGGGCAAAACGTCTCAGACCCCGTTTATATATTAATGGGTCATCACCGTAGATGTTAAGTTAAGTAGATCAAAGGGTCCAGAGCGACACACGTGTGTTATTGTGTTTGGGCCGGGTTTCATTTGCTTTCAACATTAAATTATTGGATAATGGGCTGGGTAGTATCTGTTGGACCTTTTAATATCATCATTGCCTAAATAGGCTAGACACACAAATATTTATTTTTGGCATCACAGCCCAATAAATCTCCCCCTTGATGACAATGATCCAAACTCACAAAGATAAAGAAAAGAAAAATATAACAAAAGACTTTTCAAGCAATTTGTATAATTCTTTATAAATCATTAGCACCAAGCCAAATACACCTGCACAAACACAAAGTTTACCCAGTATCAATTCTTAAGAATTGCAAACATGACTTAAACTTATTTAGAGGAAGTACCTTAGTACCCATATCAGCGGGGTTAAATTGAGAAGGGATTTTTTCAAGCAAAATAGATTCTTTTTTCCACAATATCTCTAATAAAATGCATTCTCACATCTATGTGTTTAGTTCTTCCATGAAAAACTGGATTTTTACATAAATGTATAGCACTTTGACTATCAGAGAATACAACAACAGGGTCAACAGATTCATTTACCTCCCTTAGAAGACCTTTCAGCCATAAAGCCTCTTTAGTGGCCTCAGTTGCAGCCACATATTCTGTCTCAGTAGTTGATAAGGCTACAATTGATTGCAATTGAGACTTCCAACTTATACAAGTATCACACAAAGTAAACACATAAGCAGTAGTTGATTTCCTGTTATCTCTATCACCGCCATAGTCAGAATCTACGTATCCCTTTAAAATAACTCCCTCTTTACTAGATCTAAAACATAATAAGCCTAAGTCTGTTGAGCCTTTCAAGTACCTTAATAACCATTTCATTGCATTCCAATGTTCAAGGTCAGGGTTGGACATAAATCTACTTAAGTTACTTATAGCACGTTCAACATCGGGTCATCTGCAAACCATGGTGTACATTACAGATCCAATAACATTTGAATATGGTACCTTTTCCATATATTTAATATCAGATTCATCATGTGGAGATTGATCTTTACTCAACATAAAATGACATGTAAGAGGTAATGTCACAAATTTAGAATCATGCATTGCAAACTTGGATAGGACCTTCTTCACATGATCAGTTTGTGAACATTAATAACTGCTGGGACCTATTTCTTTTAATGTCCATCCCTAAAATCCTTTTAGCATGCCCAAGGTCCTTCATTTCAAATTCAGCACTAAACTTATTTTTAATCTCATTTATATCACTTATTTTCTAGCCAATTAACAACATATTATCCACATATAACAGCAAATAAACAGTCACACAGTTGCTGTTATCCTTTTTAAAATATAAGCAATGGTCAAATAAACTTCTAACAAACCCAACTGAAGACACAAAGTTATTAAAATGTTTATACCATTGCCTAGGGGATTGTTTTAGGCCATAAAGTGATCTTTTTAACAGGCATATATGATCAGATTTTTTTTATTTTCAATGAAACCTTGTGGCTATCTCATATATATGGTTTCATCAAGGTCTCCATGCAAAAAAGCAGTTTTAACATCCATTTGCTCTAATTCAAAATCATAATGTGCAACTAATGCAAGCATGACTCTAATGGTAGTATATTTCACAACAGGAGAAAAAATTTCATTATAATCAATACTAGGTTTTTGGGTAAAACCCTAAGCCACTAATCTGGCTTTAAACCTAAGAGGCTGATTAGGAGAATTGCCTTCTTTAACAGTATAAACCCACTTACAGTCAACTAGAGATTTATTTTCAAGTTTAGGCACTAAGCTTCAGGTATTATTCTTCACTAAGGAACTAATTTCTTCTTCCATAGCAAGTTGCCATTCTTTGGAAGACTGACAACTAATAGCCTATTCATAGGATTTAGGCTCCTTAAAAGTTAAATCCTAATATGACAACATAGCAAGTGACAAATAGTCTTGCATCCTAATAGGCTCTTTTATTTCTCTTCTGACCCTATCTCTAGTTAACTGATAATCACCTAGAGGGTTCACTAACTCACCAGCAGGCCCTTGAACTGTTTCATCATTTGATTCTTCCACAGTTCCATTTTCCACTTGATTTTCAACTACAAGATCAGGTGAAGGTTCAAGTTCTATCTGCAGCCTAGTATTTTCCTCTTCCTGGCCCTTAGGCTCCTCACTTGAGGCTTTCCTATCTAAACAAGGCATCTCATTTTCATTGAAGGTCACATTCCTACTGGTTATCATCTTAAAACCCCCAATTTCTCTCACCAAATCATGTACCCTTTCGCTCCTTCAGGGTATCCCATAAAAATACATTTATGAGATCTAGGCTCAAGTTTTCCTACACTTTGGTGTGTATATGCTGCACAACCAAAGGTTTTTAAGTGTGTATAGTTAGCTAACCTACCTGTCCACACTTCCTCAGGTGTCTTGCCATCTAATGCACTAGTTGGGGTCCTATTTATGATATAAGTTGCTGTCATAACGGCCTCTCCCCACAACACTTTAGGGACACCTGAACTAAACATCATACATCTAACCTTGTCTTTGATTGTCTTATTCATCCTTTCAGCTATACCATTCTGTTGTGGGGTATATGGTACTGTTTTATGTCTTAGAATACCATCATCCATACACAATTTTTCAAAATCAGTATTACAAAATTCTAATCCATTATCTGTCCTTAGAATTTTAATCCTTTTATCCTTTTGATTTTCAATCAAAGTTTTCCAAGTTTTAAATTTTTCAAAAGTTTCTGATTTTTGTTTCAAAAGAAATACCCATACTTTTCTTGAAAAATCATCAATTGAGGATACAAAATATCTATTCCCACCTTGAGAGGTGGGAATGATGGACCCCACAAATCAGAATGTATATACTCTAGGATGGATGTAGTCTTATGTTTTCCTATACTAAAGTGAAGTCTATGTTGTTTGCCAAAGGTACAATATTCACAAAAAGAAATTTTAGAAATTACATCAATACCAAAAGCACCCTTCTTACTTAAGATTTGTAAACCTTTCTCACTCACATGGGCCAACCTATTATGCCATTTCAATGTAGCATCACCATCAGCCATAGAGGATTCTGTAGTGTGACTTAAAATATTAGCATTAGTGACATAGATTCCATTTCTTTTAATGCTCTTGAAAATAATTAAAGAACCTTTAACTATTTTCAAGAAACCTTCTCTAAATTTTCCTTGGAGACCTATGTCATCTAAGTTCCTAACTGAAATCAGATTTCTATTTAAATATGGTATATACCTCACCCTTTCTAAGGTAAAGGTGTACCCATTATCAAATTTTAAAGTCACACAGCCTATCCCCAACACTTTACAGGCTGCATTGTTATCCATTACAACCTCACCTCCATCTAAGTCCTTAAAATCAAGCAACCAATGCTTTCTAAAGGTCATATGAAAGGTACAATCAGAATCTAAGATCCACTCTACACTCTGACTTGAATTATCTGCATAATTTGAAGAGTTCAAATCAGAGAAGGACTCAATCACAACATAGACATCAACAGTACCCTCACCTAGAGGTTCAACAATATTTCCTTCATCAATTTAAACCTCTCTTAGCTCATTTTTCTTTTTAAAACAATCTTTAATGTAATGTCCTATTTTTCCACAACCATAACATTTTCTAGCACCATTTCTAGACTTTGACATTTGTCTACCCATTCCCTTCTTCCTAAAGGTATTATTTCCCTAATTACTTTGGTTATCCTGATTATTACTAGATCTGGTTAGTGGTCTACCTCTTACAAATAGGTTCTCACTTTCCTTGCCATGTCTCTCACATCTAACTTCCAAATCCTTGCTTCTTAAAGCATCAATCACTATCTCAGGTGTTAAAGACTCTCTTCCATACTTAATAGTTGTCTTAACATCTTTATACACATCAGATATGGAATTTAACAAAATTACAGCTTATATTCTTCATATACTTTATCCCCGACATTAGTTATATCTTGTACTAGTCTATTAAAAGTGTCAAGATTATCATCTAAGTCTCAGGACATATCAATTTTGAAGCTGAAAATTTTTTCCAACAGAAATAGTTTATTTGGTAATGATTTTATCAAATAAAGTTCCTCAAGTTTATCCCATAAGGCTTTTGCATTATCCAATTTTCCAACTTTTTTTAATACTAGATCAGACAAGTGAAGAATAATGGAAGTATAGGCAAGATCATCAGATTCAGTCTTTTGTTCATCAGTCATAGTAGCAGGATATTCACCAGTTATAGCTTTAGACACTTTTTGTTGAACAAGAACCCTCCTCATTTTTTGCTGCCAAATGGGGAAATCCCCTTTTCCATTAAAAACCCCAAGTTCAAACGTTCCCGTTGTCATTGAAGTTTTTAATCAATATAAGAAAAGCTTTTGAGGGTTAAAGTTCAACCAGAAGGAACAAGAAGATATTTCACAGGATGTATGACAATCACAAAGTATCACACACAGTATGAAAACTATTAGGGGATATAACACAGTGAATATTAATAATAAATAGTAACCAATCAGAGGAATAATAAACACTTCAAATATGCAGTGTTGTGTCTTAGGTTCACCAGGATTCCATGAGGCTCAAAGACCTCAGGTCAAGGCTCAACCCAAAGAACACAGTAGTGTTGTGCAAAGTGTGTAGGGTTAAAGACAAATTGTCAATTAACAGTCACCAAGATTAATATGCAGTTTACAGGGATCAAAAAATTAATCACAAAGATTAATTAAGAGATTTTATACTGAAATTCAGAATGAATCACCAAGATTAAACACGTGCAAAACACTTTAAAACAAAGTATATTATGCAATATTCCAAAAGATTTCAGAACACAATCATCACAAGAAATACACAAATTCTTGACATTAAGAAATAAATCATGTATTTCAATTTAAAAAAAAAACTTAAATGAGTTAGAGAATTCGACCGGCAGATTAAGTAGCACACAGGAGGCTCAATTTCTTTCAAGCCAGTTCACAAAAGGGGAATTTAAAATCAATGTTTTTGTCTGCAATAACCACCAACAACAAAGTTAGTTCACCAAGAAAAAACTCAAGAAATCATAAACTGAATCAAGATCCGTAGCAGTCTGTTCGTCTCCCAAAAGATCCGGTCGTGAAAATTAATTTCTCATGACCGATTGTTGGAGACAGAGCGGAGATAGGTACTCGATCAGCCTTTAAAGGCTCTGATACCACTGTTACAAGAAATCAGCTCAAATCGACTCAACAAATGATCGAAAACCCTTTGACCAAAGGCATCAAGATTTTCATCTATTCAGACTTAGATTATGCATTGTACCCGTCTGTACAATGTGAAAACTCATAAACCACAATCCCAAACAACAAATACAGAGGCAGTCACTACACTGGACCCAAAACCCTCAAACTCGAACAGGAAACTATCGTCTAAACACAACCGAACAGTCATATAGATAGGGAGTCCACACAGTAGCCACAAAACCAGAGATTTTATGGCTTAATCACCAGATTCACGAAGAAGGAGAAGAGGCAGAAGACACAGAGTCGCCAAAGAAAGAAACCCAAAAGGTTCGAGAGAAAATATCACAAAGAGGCAGAGAAAATATGACTCAAATTAGGGCAAAATGTCTCAGACCCCATTTATATATTAATGGGTCATCACCGTAGATGTTAGGTTAAGTAGATCAAAGGGTCTAGAGCAACACACATGGGTTATTGTGTTTGGATCGGGTTTCATTTGCTTTCAACATTGAATTATTGGGCAACGGGCTGGGTAGTATTTGTTGGACCTTTTAATATCATCATTGTCCAAATGGGCTGGACACACAAATATTTATTTTCGGCATCACAGCCTAATAGAGGTCATAGACACGATAAACAACGAAAGACTTGGCGACTACAGCATGGGACCAGAGGTAGACTAGAATTTGAGGGCTATGGTTCTTCTTCCTTTCCTTCGGACGAGAGGTAGAGACGTCAGTTCCCGCTTTTTGAATTTGTGGCTGTGTTTCTTTGTACAAATTAATAAATAATAGTTTAATT
Source organism: Olea europaea var. sylvestris (assembly GCF_002742605.1). NCBI lineage: Eukaryota > Viridiplantae > Streptophyta > Magnoliopsida > Lamiales > Oleaceae > Olea > Olea europaea. Next base: position 127,129 of record NW_019230996.1, read on the forward strand.
AATTGTGGTTGAAATTAATATTTTATTTAATTAATTGGGGTTGAATTAGTATTTAACAAGCGCTAAAAGTTGTAATTTCCCTATTTCATAATCAAATGATGTTCCATCCGGATGGTCGGCACAGTCTTTCAAGTCTCCTTTTCATTTATTTCTGAAGAATTAAACTACTCTAACATGCCAAAAAACAAGTTTTGCATTCAAGTCCTATGTGTCAGGTCCTGATGAGTTGTGTATTCTTTCCTTTTTTTCTTTTTTTTTTCTTTTTTTTACACTACCATATCACCCCTTTACAAGTGTACCCTGGATTGAAATCCTGTAGACAATCCCTATTATTGTAGCAGCTTTGATTTCCGAAATAATGCTACCTTGGATTGAAATCCTGTAGACAATCCCGATTATTGTAGCAGGTTTGATTTCCGAAATAATGCTACTCATCTATGATGGAATCAAGGGTAGACAATATACCTATAAGTTGCTTTTACTTTATGTAAAAAAATATTTATTGATTTCTCTCCATATTTTATTTAACATAATATTTTATATGTCAATGACCAATCAATTTAAATGTGATTTGAATAGTTAACGAAGTATAGTATTGAAATATATGGCTTATTAATTGTAATCATTGTACATTAAGAATATGCAGTGAGTTTGACACTCTAAATTTGAAGTGCCATATCACTCCCTATTTCAAAAAGTTAAAATATGGAATCTATTGCAACTTATTTTTAATTGTTAAAGCATATCTAAGAAACTCTCTATTTTTAAATAACATATTCTATATTTTAAAGAGCGTCTATAAATTTAGAGAGTAAAAAATTTTAAACACTCCAACATACTCTTAATATTTAATACATAACTTTATTATGCAAAAATATATATATTGTTTTTCCTATCTTTTATTTTCTCTAGTCCCTCTCCAAATTATTATATTATCTCTCTTTATTGAGAATTGAAATACTTTAAATGTATTTAATTATAGAGAATAAGATTAACTTTTCAAAATTCTACTACAGGAAACTCGTTAAAGTAACATTTTAAAAGAAATAGAAAGCATTTTATGTTTAAAAAACCTCTTAAAGATACTGTTAGCTCTTTAATAATAAAGACCATTTTATATTTAGAAAGTATATTGAAAATGCTAATTATAACTAAAGACTCTTGTTGAGATGCTTTTAGGACAAAATCGATAAAACCCATTTGAGCTATGATGTAATCCTAGGCAATTATAAATCCTTTGTGCTGAATAATTCGTATTTGATTTGGACGAAGTGACCTGCTATGAATGAATTTATAATGTATATAGAGTTACCTGATTAACAACTAGATCAAGTATTAATCCTCCAAAGACGTATCACACACTGTTATAATCTCCAAGTTCTAAACCTACACTTAAAGAAAAAGTCTCATAATGAACCGCCACTTTGGCTAATGCATGAGTATAATGCACCGCCACCTCTTTCTCTCTCCAGCTCCTTAGTCATCATTCATCAACCCTTCTCTCTCTAAGTACATATGTATGTATATGTGTTTACATACATACAAAATATATATATACATAATTAAGCCATGCGGTGCTATCAAAAATATGAAAGAATCATACATATAACCATTTGTGTTAAAATATTTCTTCGCCTCTCTTCTTCTCTCTATACCTTTCCTCCTCTATCTTTCTTACAAGTCCTCCTTGGATTCCACCATCATCTCCATCGTAGACCTCGTTGTCAAATTTAATTTCAACTGAGACCAACCGTGATAATTGCATTCATTTGTTGATATGTATCTTGAATGATGATGGAAGATATTGTTCATTCATAGTTTTGTCTATACAGCAATCCAAATTATATAGGATTTACATAGCTAATCATTCTTCTCTAATCAGCTAATCATTCCTAAAATAAAATAGGAAAGTATTATACAAAGAATCACACATTGATTTACGGCTAATGTTAAGGTAATTTAACACTCCCCTCAAGTTGGTGCATAGATATCACATATATCCAACTTACATAGGAACCTTAAGAATACTCGATTTGATACTGCTTTGCTAAGAATGTGAGCCAACTCATCTTCTGATTGAAGATTTAGTAGTTCCAAAATCTTCTCTTCCAATTTCTCTTTGATTAAAAATCTGTCAACTTCATTATGTTTTTTTTTTCGGTCATAATGAACAGGATTATAGGCCATGTCACGTGCTGGCTTGTTGTCACAGTATTATTGAATTGGTTTATTTGGTGAGTATCCTAAATCTTGTAGTAAGAACTTTAGCCATAATCCTTCACAAATTCCAAGTGCCATTCTCCTAAGTTCAGCTTCTCCACTTGAGTGAGCAACAACATTTTATTTTTTACTCCTCCATGTGACATGATTGCCACTTACAAAGGTAAAATACCCTGATGTGGACCGCATATCGCTCTTGTCTCCAGCCCAATCAGCACAGTGTATACATCTATGGTTTCTTCCATTGTATTTTTAGAAAATAAAATTCCCCTTCCTGGAGCAGACTTTAGATACCTTAAAATGCGGACATCTGCATTCATGTGTTGTTCGATAGGATTGTGCATGTGTGGTCTTGTGTGAGCTAAATACATCAACTTCCCAACAAGCCTTTGGTATCTCCTCTTGTCAACTGGTACTTGACCACTCCTAATACATAATTTTAAGCCTTCTTCAACTGGTGTATTAGCTGGTTAACATGCCGACATTCCTGTTTCATGTAGTAGGTCTAAAGTATATTTCCTTTCGGATAAGAAAACACCTTTATTTGATCGTGACACTTCTATCCCAAAAAAAATATTTCAAATTACCCAAATCTTTCATTTTAAATTCCTTGGCCAAGTATTCTTGCAGAGCATTTTTTTCATCTAGATCATTTTCTGTGACCACCATATCACCTACATATATAATAAAGGCAGTGATCTTTCCTTGTCGTTTCTTCATAAATAAAGTGTGGTCTAAATTGCTCTAATGATATCCAAATTTTTTCATGGCATTTGTAAATCATCCAAACCAAGCTCTTGGAGATTACTTTAACCCATACAATGATTTTTTCGATCTGCAAACCTATCGACTATGTCTTTCTGGTATCATGCATCCTGGTGGTAGATCCATATAAACTTCTTCAGACAATTCTCCATGTAGAAATACATTTTTCACATCAAATTGTTGTAGTGGCCAGTCTAGGTTAGGTGCTAGAGATAATAGAATACGCACTATGTTCATCTTTGCTACAGGTACAAATGTCTCCGTATAGTCGATCCCATAGGTTTGAGGATACCCCTTTGCTACCAATCTTGCTTTAAAACTTTTAATTGTCTCATCAGCTTGGCATTTGACTATATAAATTCATTAGTATCAATAGGGTTTTTTTCCTAGTGGAAGGTTAACAAGATCCCATGTTTCATTTTTCGATAGAGATTTCATCTTCTCGTTCATAGCTGCTTTCCACCTAGGATCAGCTAAGGCTTCCTACACACTGTTAGGAATAGATACAACAAAAAATTGATTCACAAATGACATATTTGATTTCGATAAACGATGATTAGATACATAATGGCTCATAGGATATTTGACTTTATTAGATAGTTCAAGTTCATAACAGGGTTTAGGGATGCCTCTGGTATGACATTGGGGGCAAATGTCTCTTATGTGTCTCAGGAACATCTTCAACAAATGATTGGTGTGGTATGTCGGACAGGGTTGGAGCCATATTTTCAAGAGTCTCAGTTTCAGGTTGAGTTATTGGGTGTTCATCACCACTTTGATCCAATATTATACCACCTAACTCCAATTCACTTATCTCCTGATTGTGACCTGTTTGTGCATCATTACCATTTTGATCAATTGTTATACCACTTGATTCTGAGTTGACAACATCCTGGCTATCATTTTCACCATAGTCGAGAATTTGAGTTTCCTTATGGTAGTCGAGAGTTTGAATTTCCTTATAGTACTCCCTCTGAAATTCAGGCTCGGGAAAGTACGTGGTACATCCATCTTGATAAATAATTGATGCGTTGGAGGATGATAACATCGGTATCCCTTTTGATGTGTGGCACAACCAACAAAAACACATCGTAATGCTTGAGGAGGTAACTTTGTGCGTTGATGCTTGTGGAGATGTACAAATACCACACTACCAAAGGCATGAAGTGTCAAATTTGGGACATGTGGGGCAGTAACTACTTTGGTGAGTGTTTGGAATGGTGTTTTGAAATTAAGGGTGCTTGAGGTATTTGATTGACTAGATAGGCTATCGAAGTGAGTGCTTCGCCCCAATAATAATTACATATGAGCATGAATTAACAAAGCTCAGAAAACTTCCGGTAAGTGACGATTTTTTCATTCCGCTACCCCATTTTGTTGGGGTATGTTAGGACATGTAGTATGATGAATCATTCCTTAGGCTTCCAAAAAATTTGAAGTTCAACACTCTGATATTCCCCACCATTGTCGCTACGAAGAACTTGAATCTTTGTTTTGTACTGAGTTTCAACCATTTTATGAAACTTTTGGAATAATGAATTCACTTTTCTTTTGGATTTCATCATGGACACCCATGACCTCCTGGTATAATCATCAATAAATGTTACAAACCAACGTGATCCACCCAAAGTAGTAGCTTTAGATGGGCCCCAGACATCAAAATGAATAAGTATAAAAGCAAGTGGATTTTTATTCAATTGCAATGGAAATGAAGTACGATGACTCTCTGCAAGTTCACAAACATCACATTAAAAACTAGACATATCAACTTTTGCACCTAAACAGAGAAATAATTTTTTTAGGTATCCAAATGAAGTATGTTCTAGACGACAATGCCATAACGTTATTTTTGCCATTTGCTTGTCACCATCTGTTGGGAAAACACCTCCCAAAGATAGCCCAAAATCAAACAAAGCTTGACAATGTGAAAAATTCCAAAACACTTCAAGAACAAGAAAATGAGGAAGAAATGATTTCAATGGATAAATGGAGAAGAATGTATTTGGATTACTTGAACAAGCCTCAAGTTAATCCTCAAGAAAGAAAATAACTTTCAATTTATACCCAAGATGAACAATCTCAATCTTGTAAAATTCTTTCCAAGTTTTCTCTCAATTTTCTCTCTAAAATCGGCTCTAGGTCTTGTGCATCAATAAAAGAGGCAAAAATCAGAGATATATATTATGTACCGTACTGCCTGAGTTTGGCAATCAGGGCGCCCAGGCACCCACGAGTGGCGCCTGGGCACCCAGTTTCTGCTTTGGCAGAAACCTCTTGGGCGCCTAGGCGCCTGCACATGGCGCCTAGGCGCTGCCTTGCCTCCACCCTTCTCCTTGCCTTCACCCTTCTCCGTTCTTCTCACAATTCTCCACCTCGTACATCATTTGATAGACCTCAAATTTTGGACGACCACAAGAAGAAGTAGCAAGCACCAAAAGAACTTGGCTGCACCATTCAAACCATGGTTGCCTACGTACCCAAAACTCGGGATCAAGCCTCCGTAGTTCATCTCCACCTTCATATACTCTTCACCTCATTTCAACCCCGCCCCGAAGGGCCATGCCCACATGGGCATATCAACACGAACTAATGTGAAGCAAATCCAAGTAATGTTGAAACTTGCTACCCGTTACTACTTTAGTTAACATGTCTGCTGGGTTCTCATTTGTGTGTACCTTTGAGAGTGAAATATCGCCTTCCTCTATAACATCACGCATAAAATGATACCTGACGCCAATATGCTTGGTTCGAGCATGATGAACCTGATTCTTAGCCAAGTGAATCGCACTTTGGCTATTACACCACAAGTCTACACAATCCTGCTCAATCCCCAAATCATCTAGAAGTCCCCATAACCACAATGCTTCCTTCACTCCCTCTGCCATGGCCATATACTCGGCCTCTATAGTAGAAAGAACAACTGTAGCCTGTAACATCGATCGCCAACTAACTGGGGCACCGTGTATACAAAACACATATCCAGTAGTAGATCGTCGTCTATCTAGATCACCTGCATAATCCGAGTCCACAAACCTATTTATATGACATGCATTTCCACCAAAACATAAACCCGTATCCGCGGCACCTTTTAAGTACCTCAGGATCCACTTCACAGCTTCCCAGTGTGCCTTCCCCGGATTCGCCATGAATCTACTGACCACACTAACCGCTTGTGAAATATTTGGGCGTGTACACACCATGGCATACATCAAGCTACCAACTGCACTAGCATAAGGTACACGATCCATGCGTACCTTTTCTTCCGCTGTAGTAGGAGAATGTTTACCAGAGAGCCTGAAATGTGGATCCAATGGAGTCACCACCGACTTTGCACCTTGCAACCCGAACCTAGCAATAACCCGCTCAATGTAGCATTTCTGACTCAAGAACATTCGCCGGTTCGTCCTCTCTCTTCTAATCTCCATACCCAATATTTTCCTAGCAGCCCCCATATCCTTCATCTCAAACTCTTTACCAAGTTGAGATTTCAACCTATCTATCTCCACCTTGCTTTTCGAAGCGATAAGTATGTCATCCACATACAATAGAAGATAGATATAGTTACCTCCCCAAAGTTTCTGAATATAAACACAACAGTCATACTCACTTCTGGAGAAACCATGCTTTAGCATGAAGGAGTCAAATCGCTTGTACCACTGCCGAGGAGATTGCTTCAATCCATATAGTGATTTTCTCAAGCGACATACCTGACGTTCCTTATCCTCAACCTTGTAGCCCTCAAGTTGATGCATATAGATTTTCTCATCCAAGTCCCCATGCAAGAACGCGGTTTGACATCGAGTTGTTCCAGCTCAAGATCATGATGAGCAACACTACTCAATAGCACCTGAATGGAAGTGTGCTTGACCACCGAAGAAAAGATCTCATTGTAGTCAACTCTCTCTCTTTGTACAAACCCCATAGCCACTAACGTTGCTTTGAATCTTGTACCACCGAGCTTGGTAGGATCCTCTTTCTTTTTGTATAACCACTTGCAACCAATAGCTTTCTTACCTATGGACAATGGGACAATCTCCCATGTTTGGTTCTTGTGAAGTGATTCTATCTCTTCTTCCATTGCTGTCAACCAACTCTCACTATTGTTGTTTAAAATAGCTTCCTTGAAAGTGGTAGGCTCATCATTATCCACCGAGAGTGCATACTCAACCAAATTTGTCTGCCCATAATACCTCAAAGGCTCGTCTGACCCCAAATTTAGAACTTGCTTGTAAGTACGGCGTGGCCTAGAGGAAGTCAAGTTATCTGCAAGCTGTTGTTGTTGCTGTGCCTGTACATTCTCTTGCTGAACCGCTTCTTGTTCAAGCCCATCATCACTCTCATCTTGAGTGTCTGTATGATGATCCTCTTGAATATGCCTAGAATCAGGTTGATCTCTAGGTTCTATGTCAACAACTTGAGACATTGTAGTCTCAACATCATCAGCACCGGGCACTGTAGCTTTCAACGAAGCTATCATGGAGTTCTCATCAAAAGTAACATCTCTGCTGATTATGAACTTAGAATCCTCTACACACCAAAGGCGATAGCCTTTAACACCTGCCGCATACCCCAAGAATATAGCCCTCTTGGCTCTCGCATCGAGCTTTCCTTCGTTGACATGATAGTAGGCTGTGCATCCGAATATTCTGAGTTTCTCATAATCTGCATGTTCTCCTGTCAATACCCTGTAAGGTACATCTCCATCTAACCTTGAATGTGGAGACCGGTTCACTATGTAGCAAGCATTTGCAACCGACTCTGCCTACAATTCTCTGCCCAAACCAGCATAGAATCGCATACACATCGATTTTTCTCGAAATGTGCGATTCAGTCTTTCCACGACCCCATTCTGTTGCTGTGTATTTCTAACTGTCCAGTGTCTCACAATGCCTTCCTTACCATAGAACTCCTTGAAAGCACCATCTGTATACTCAGTACCGTTATCAGATCGCAGTGTCTTCAATTTCTTTCCTGTTCTGTTTTCAACCATTGCTTTTCACTTCTTGAAAGTGTCGAATACCTCATTATTATGCTTCAAAAAATAAATCCAAGCATATCTAGAATAATCATCAACAAATGTAACAAAATACCTGGAACCGCCTTTGGAAGTGACAGAAGCCGGACTCCATACATCCGTGTGCACATAGTCTAGAATGTCTCTGCTTCTATGTTTGCTTGGCTGGAACTGAACTTGGTGTACTTTACTGTACACGCAATGCTCGCAAAAATCCATGCAAGGCTTCTTCAAGTTCTTTAGCAAACCTTTCTTGACTAGCAAATCTAGCCCCTTTTCAAACATATGCCCAAGCTCCTATGCCATAGCCGAGTGCACTCACATGGGTCTCCACCACTTTCACTTGTTCCAATTGCTACATCTTCTGTAACTGTAGTACCCTGAAGAGCATAGAGATTGCCTTCACGAATACCCTTCATCACAATCAAAGAACCACGAATAACCTTCTTTACTCCATTCCATGTTACAATCTTGTAACCACCGGAGTCTAAAGCACCAACAGAGATAAGGTTCTTCCGCAAATCAGAAACATGTCTAACATCCATCAATGTTCTAACCACTCCATCATGCATCTTGATTCTAATTGAACCGAGCCCCACCGTTTTACAGGAATGGTTATTACCCATCAACACGATTCCACCATCAGTGCTTCTATAGGTAGTAAACCACTTCCTATTTGGACACATATGGTAAGAGCATCCAGAGTCAAGAATCCACTTACCGGAGGTTTCTTCATCACAAGAGATGGTGTAACACTCATCGCTTTTCCCTCCTTCCGAGGCATAGCTTACCTCTTGCTTGACTTGCACCTTCCCGATGTTGTTGTTCTTATTGTTCTTCTTCCAACCCTTTTTGTTAGGACAATTCACCTTGAAATGCCCAAGCTCGTCGCATTTGAAACAAGACCTTTCCGCAAGAGGTCTAGAACTCGATCTAGATTTTTCTCCCTTGCCCTTTGGTCTCACATTGCTTCTATCCCTTACAAACAATCCTTGAGCTTGCTCTTTGTTACCAATGGTAGACATGCCACTAGTTGCAATCTTTCGAAGATCATCCACTAGAAGTGACGTTCTAGTGTCCTCCATCACAAGTTTATCACCCACAAGCATCAATGTTTGTACTAGGTTCTCGTAAGACTTTGGCAATGAAAGAAGTAGTAGAAGTGCTTGATCCTCATCATCTACTTCCACATCAATGTCCTTCAAGTCCAATATGATCCTATCAAACTTGTTGACGTACTCCCAGATTGGTGTACCTTCATCCATCTTGCAAGTATACAATTTGGATTTCAAATAGATCCAATTTGTTAAAGTCTTCGTCATGAAGTTCGCCTCCAACTTTGTCCACACTTCCACCGCCGTTACCTCACTATCAACCAAGAAAGCAACATCTCTTTCAAGGCAAAGAATGATAGACGCTCGTGCCTCAAGATCTAGCTCTTCCCAATCCTCGTCCGACATATCAACGTGCTTCTTCTCCTTTTCTGCCAATGCCTTGTGCAACTTTTGAGAAATCAACAAATTTTTCATTTGCATTCTCCAATATGAAAAATCATTCTTTCCATTGAATATCTCTATCTCATACTTCCCAATCTTCACCATTCCTCTAGTAGACATGATTTATCCACTTGTTTACCGAAAATAAACCACCAAAGTTCACTTGGAAATTTTCACAAACATCTTGTGTGCACAACAAAGTTCAAGCAACTCACCAAAATCGAAGCTTAACCACCTTGATTTAGAAAGAAGCTCTGATACCAAATTGTTGGGAAAACACCTCCCAAAGATAGCCCAAAATCAAACAAAGCTTGACAATGTGAAAAATTCCATAACACTTCAAGAACAAGAAAATGAAGAAGAAATGATTTCAATGGATAAATGGAGAAGAATGTATTTTGATTACTTGAACAAGCCTCAAGTTAATCCTCAAGAAAGAAAATAACTTTGAATTTATACCCAAAATGAACAACCTCAATCTTGTAAAATTCTCTCCAAGTTTTCTCTCAATTTTCTCTCTAAAATTGGGTCTAGGTCTTGTGCATCAATAAAAGAGGCAAAAATCGGAGATATATATTATGTACCGAGGCGCCTAGGCGCCAACTTACTGCCTGAGTTTGGCAATCGGGGCGCCCAGGCGCCCAGTTTCTGCTTCGGCAGAAACCTCTTGGGCGCCTAGGCGCCTGCACATGGCGCCTAGGCGCTGCCTTACCTCCACCCTTCTCCTTGCCTTCACCCTTCTCCCTTCTTCTCACACCATTAGCTTCTCCTACTATGAAAGCTTGTCAAAGGCATTTGGTGCTCTATGATTCCAAGTCCAAGTAATATAGCTTTCCTCGCCTAATACCACAACCAATCATCTTCCTAGTGTTGATGTCCTTAAACACACAAGAGTTCGGCAAAAAAATTACAACACAACATGGTAGATGTTATTTGAGAAACAGACAAAAGATTATTATCTAAAGATGGAACAACTGAAACATAACCCAAATTCAAGGTATCAGTTAAAGTTATAGATCCTTCCTTAATGAACGGGGTTGAAATGTTATTTGCAGTAGAAACAAATTTTTGGTTGGAGGAATTAAGTGGTGAGACCTGTCTAGAATCAAATGTCACGTGATCTGTGGAACCGGAATCAATTATCCATGTACTATGTGAAACTGTAGAAACATTTAAAGCCTTTAGTAACTACATCTCTAGTCTTCGTTATAACAATTGCTGTATGGAAGCCCCTTTTTTATTCTTTTTGGCACGATTATGTTCCCACCAATCTGGATAACCCACTAGCTCGAAACATTTGTTCTTCGTATGACCAATTTGTTGGTAGTGGGTGCACTTGAGATTTAACTTATCCATGTTAGTTTCATCAGCTATGGGTTCGAATCTAAGAGAAATTCTAGACAATGTTTGTTATCCTGAAATTTTTTTATCTTTTCTGAATGATAAGGAGATCCTTCTGATGGTTGAATCGGTTCCTGGTGGTTAAAGCGGAAGCTTCAGAATTTACAGATTCACGGTTAAGAGTGGTTCGACGAACAATAGAGTAACACTCTTCAATATTAGGAACTGAATCTCTACGTAGAATCTCTCCACGAATTTGTTCAAAATCCCCATCTAAATCTGCAAGAAAAATGTGTACCCTCAGCCGATCAATGGACTTTCTATATGCTTGAACATCTTCAGGGTGCTTCATGATGACTTTATCACGATGATCGAGTTCTTGGAATATTTGCATCAATTATCCATAACAGATAGAGAGTGGTCTCCCATATTGTTTTGCAACGAAGGCTCTTTGATTCAAAGAAAAAAACTTGTGGTTCATAACTGTAATCAAAGAATGCTTTTGCCAGGGCACTCTAAATGTCATGAGCTGTAGATAGCGTAAGTAACGCTTCATAGTGTCGAGAGACATGGACATTAATAACCATCTCTTGACCTTTTGATTTTCAGCATACCATTTCTCATTTCCATCTTTTGATTCTACAGCGGGTTCTTTCTTCCCACGGATGTAGGATACTTTTTCTCTTTCAGCAATGTACACCTCCATGATCAGAGACCAAACATCATAGTTTGATTCTGTAAGAATGATCCATGTATGAACACATTTTCTGACTGAACACATTTTGTTCCTGAAGATGCACTACTTTTATTCATGGTTGCTGAACAGAAGAGATAGGGACTGGTTTTCTGGTCCTTTTTTATTATGTGTTCAAGGATTAAAGGTTTGAAAATTTTCTGAAACCAGAAACAAAATCAATTTTGAAGCTCTGATACCATTTTGAATGATGATAAAAGATATTTTTCATTCATAGTTTTGTCTATACAGCAATCCAAATTATATAGGATTTACATAGCTAATCATTCCTCTCTAATCAACTAATCATTCCTAAAATAAAATAGGAAGGAATTATACAAAGAATCACACAATGATTTACGGCTAATATTAAGGAAATTTAACAATATGTTCTATTGTTAGAGCATCTTCAATCATTTTCAAATAACATGAAAATTTCATGAAGTGCACCTTTTTATACTTAAAGGGCTTTTTCATATATATGGACAATGCTTTCATCAGATACGTTGTGATTTTCTCCTCAACCACGTTGTGACTAACATTTTTCGACAATACTATTACTTAGATAACACCCAACACCTGAAGATCAAGGAGTTTGCACTCATTGTCCTTCATTCCTTTTGGCTTCTCATTCAAAAGGGGATAATAAAATTTTTTTAGCAAAGATAATCATCGATATGCATCCTATAGAATGCAAAGTTTTACAATTAAATTTGCATATCTCTAGTCATGTTCCTTCTTCATTAGTCATTACTCTTAATCAAAACTATATGCTCTTATACTAATTGTTGAGAATTAGAAAACCCTAATTATGTCACTAAAAGCAATAAATCTCAGAAAGGAAATAGACACACGAACAAGCATAATTTACACAGGTTCGTCTCAATGTGAGACTGCGTCCTCTTCCGCTGCTATAATAATTCACTATAATGAAATGAAGCTTACAAGATAAACGCCATCTTTTCTAATCTTTGACTCTTCCTTTATAGTATTACAAAATCTTAACATCGATTCACAATTTATAAGATAAATTAGGACAAAATCAAAATTGTAAGTGTAAATTCTTAAACTGTCTTTAATGAAATTTTGATTGATCTGCATATTGACTCCCCATAACGATAATAATTAATCTCCATAACTTCAAACATTTTATACGTAATATTAAGTTCATGTTGAGCAAAATTTCATTTATTATTCATACATTCTGTATGATCTTTAACTTATAATCAGTTAAATATAAATTAAAACACTCCCAAACTAAAGTACTATAGATGAAAATTTGAGCCAACCCCAAAATCCACTAAACAAATATGAATGGCTTTTTCTTTTTGCCTTTTCCTTTAGAAGAAATTCTTCCATGCATCGAGTTACAACTTATTCTTAATTTTTGTTACTTTCGGATGCTCTTTCATTCTCAAACCATTTGGAATGCAAGAGTCCGAATATGTTTGGCCCTAAAAAAAATTGAGTTTCAAAAATAAAAGAAACATTAAGGGTGCGTTTAGTTGTCAATATTTTACATGAAAAATGTATTTTATTCACCAAAATTCTTACTTTTGTGTTGTTTGCATGTTATTTTTTTCCATGAAAAATATTTTCCTACTTTTCATCATATAACCATATATTCCTCAAAATCAAGAAAAATATTTTCTTTGGGGGAGCAGGATTTTATTTTTCAAAGAATTCACTCTTTCTTTCTTTCATCTATCCACTCTCTCTCATCTACTTACCAATAAAAAATGGACAAGTTTGATATTTTTTAGGTTGAAAATAAAATCAATCAAACACATTTAATTGACAATTTTCATGTAAATAAATTCTAGACAATTGAGTTACCTAAAATTTATTGTCTTTCAATCCAAATTTCATAATTGTAATCAAACGCACCCTAAATTCTATTTGACATAGAAAGCCCCCGTTTGAGCTCCATTTTGATTTATTTTTTTAAATGTATTCTAAAATAGTGATTTTTTGAAAATGTGTAATTGAAAATGAAAAAGATGGAGGCCAAGTAACATAAAAGAAATAACTTTAGTTTTAAGCACAATCAACGTGCCTTGAGAAGCATTTTATTGCAGTTTGCATCTTTCTAAATTTATAACTTTTGACTATTTTCATTCAAAACTCCATACAATAAGTACAAAGAATAGGAAACCTTTGCCACGAATTTCTATAATCAATTTGAACTTTTCTTAAAATGATCGTAACCAGTTGAAATTCTTAACTATACTAGACTCAAATTACAAGTTCACTCTAAGTCGTTACGATAAAATTAGCAAATGTCACAACATTTTCACTAGTCAAAATTACAACAGTCAAATGAGTTAAGAATCTATTCTAACTCTCAAAAAATAAATAGATAAAATGTCTAATGACTAATGAGTTCTGATTCTTAAATGGAGAAATCAAATGACATAAAGATGAAGTATTCTTTTAACTTTACTAATTTTATTGTCCCACAAACCCATAAATACGGAGACTTAATTAAAGCGGTTAGCACCTTAGTAGGATCAATAATTGCATTTTGAATGCGTTTCATTTTGAAGCATATGTATCTAAAACTTGTGGAGGCAAAGTTGAGATAATTAAGGGACAAAATAGCTTTAACTCACTACCAAGAAAAAAAAAAGGCTCCGCCTATCAAAGACTTAGCGACCAAATAAAATTGATTGCTATAAAATACTTTCACAGACCAAACATTGGTTGGTAAAATCCTTGATCAATTAAGAATGGATTGAATTTCTCATACTCTATTGCAACCAAAATTTAGTTGGGGTGGAATCTCGCCTATTTCGCGTTTTGTTAAGGAATTCAATGATCACATTGAACTTGGTCGGTGGAACTCGAGCCTTTAGCAACCAACTCATTGTTGGTCACTGATAGCCTTGGCGGGATAAACCTTGCATTTATTATTATTATTTTTTTCCATTTTGTCATTGATGGGATAAACCTTGCATTTTATTTATTTATTTATTTATTTTTCATTTTGTCATTGATGGGTTTCAGCAATGAAAATGCACTTGGCATAGCCTTCAACGACCATAAAGTGATTGCTGTGATAATAACCTTTAGCAACCAACTTTTTATTGGTTGTTGATAGCCTTGGAGATGATAACCTTTCCTTTTTTCCTTTCCATGATTGGTGTATTTCAACGACTTCTGCGACCATAAAATAGTTGTTGAATAATTTGTATTTGAATCGGACGAAGTGACTTGCAATGAATCAAATTATAGAGTTACCTGATTAACAACTAGATCAAGTACTAATCCTCCAAAGACGTATCACACACTTTGTTATAATCGCCAAGTTCTAAACCTACACTTAAAGAAAAAGTCTCATAATGAACCGCCACTTTGGCTAATGCATGAGTATAATTCACCACCACCTGTCTCTCTCTAGCTCCTTTGTCATCAATCCTTCTCTCTCTCAGTACATATGTATGTATATGTGTTTACATACATTCAAAATTATATATACATAATTAAGCCATGCGGTGGTGCTATCAGAAATATGAAAGAATCATGCATAAAACCATTTGTGTCCGAATATTTCTTCGCCTCTCTTCTTCTCTCTATATCTTTCCTCCTCTATCTTTCTTACAGGTCCTCCTTGGATTCCACCATCATCTCCGTCGTAGACCCAACGCCCTTCTCCGCCGACCCGGGTTTGAAGATTCGACCAGGATACACCTCCTATGATTCTTACGTACAACGCCAGCTGAACAAGACTCTGAACCCGAAACTCCGGAAAATATGGACGACCCGGGATTGGAACCGGAAAATCCTTGTCTTTTCGGGCTTCTTCAATGATCTGAAGAAGAAGAATTTGTTGTTTAATTCATCTAAAGCTCTCTGTATTGGGGCACGAATGGGGCAAGAAGTGGAGGCTCTAAAACGGGTCGGAGTATTCGATTCAGTAGGCATTGATCTGGTTCCATCTCCGCCGTTGGTTATGAAGGGTGACTTTCATCATCAGCCGTTCGATGATGAGACTTTCGACTTCGAATTCTCCAATGTTTTTGATCACGCGCTTTACCCGGAAAAATTCGTGGACGAGATCCAACGGACGTTAAAGCCGGGTGGGGTGGGTGTCTTACACGTGGCTCTATCAAGACGGTCGGACAAGTACTCGGCTAATGACTTGTTCAGTGTCGAGCCGCTCAAGAAGCTGTTTAAAAGATCCAAGCTCGTTCATGTTCGGACCGTTGACGGGTTCGGGTTAGATACTGAAGTTATTTTCAGGAAAAATAAGTAATTATCTTTGATTAAAATTTTTTGTTCATTATAATTTAGGAAGTATATATATAGTCACGATCTTCTAAATATCGAGTGACGTGGCACATTACAATAGGTGGCGAAAGATAATGGGCAGTTTCAAAACTAATTACACCACCTATTGTGTGTGCCACCTAAGCATGGTATTTAGTATATATATACACATATACTATTTAATTAATGAATAAGTTAACGATAGGTTCCGTATATTTAATAATTAACCAATTAAATGGTGTGCCATGTTATCGGTGCTTAACTTATAGGAAATCATTTTTTATATGCAGTCATGATCTCCTAAGTACCGAGTGACGTGACACATTACAATATGTGGTGAAAGATAATGTGTAGTCTATTGTAGTGTGTCATCTAAGCATGGTGCTTAATATAAATTAAGTACCGATACTTAGAAGATCATTTTCCTATATATATATATATATATATATATATATATATAATGATCTTTTAAGCACTGGTACTTAGTTTAAGTTTAACACCAATAAAAGGATTAGCAGCTAATCTGTTGTGATTATCAAAAATAAGCACAGAAATTTGACAATGAATCAATGATGGCAATGATTGAAAATGTGAAAGGGTTATGATGGGATGTATATATGGTGTGGATGGATATATAAAATGATTGAATGAATTATGATGAGATGGATTTATAAAAATGGTACGGATATATAGTGAGGAATAGGTGTAAATAGCAGCTCCCTAATTTTATTTGGCTCCATTAATTGTATGTATACTCCCAAGGATGAATTCAGGAGTTTGAGTTAACATGGACGGTCGTTGATTGTCCACCATCGACCCCAATAAAATATTAAGATCTCGTTTGATATCCATTTTTTGAAAAAAAAAAAAAATTTGAAATAGTTATTTGATGGATAATATGTGGCTAAAAATTAAAAAAAAAAAAAAAAAGTTTTGAATCTCCATGTAATATTATTTTACTGAAAAATGTGGTTAAAAATAAAAGAAAAAAAATATATTTTACAAAAAAAGGAATCAAACAAGGCCTGAAGTTTAAATATTAACAATCATTTTGTTCAAATTGAACATATATAATTCTATTATAAGAATAAATCGGTATCATCAAATGACATTGTTGCCAAGTTTTGTATAATTTAAAAGAATAGCGTGGTTTCAAATCTTTACAATTATGCTTGCATTAAAACAGATAAAACCTAACAAATATTATTTTTGCAAATTTATTGTCAATGTCCGAAGGATTTCCATAATAGTCAAGCATACAAATACCTCCCTATTGAATTTTGGCAAAAATTGTGGAATTTAAACATTAAACAATAAAATTTTTTGGAAAAGAATTCGAACCCCAAGACCTGCACCACCACGTACATTCAAGCTCTAACCAAGTGAGTCAACAAGAAATGTTTGAGAATAAACTCAATTAATAGTAATATAACCTAAAACTTTAATATATTTCCCAAAAAAAAAAAAAAAAAGGGGGCTCCTAGCGGATCCAACATGCGTTGTCAGGTGCTGGATCCGTCCCTGTACGCTCCTTAGATAGTTTTTTTTCTTTAATTTCGATTGTTAATTTGATGGAATATAAATCTTTTTGAAGCAAAATTATTAAAGTATTTCTAAGAGACTCTTTAAAAGTGAAATAATTTATATTCTAAAGAATCAACTTGTAAAATTCTACTCCAAACTTTTCAAATTAGCATTCCAAAATAGAGAGTGAGTTTGACTTTCTGAATTTGAAGAATCAAATCCATTTTCTATAATTAAATACATTAAAAATATTTTAATTTTTAATACCCCATATATTGACCAACTAAATATTATGCTCTAGTTTGGTAGGAATTAAAATTCATATTTTAATTTAAATCAAAATTAACAATTAATTATATCCACATATTTCAAAGATTTATAACTTTTCAACACATATTTCATCAACTTTCAGTAAAAGGTAGTTTTAACCCCCCACCAAATAGAGGCTATATACAAAAAGAAAAAAAAAAGGAGAGATATAACATTATTTAGAGGAAATTGATGGGGAAAAAAAAGAGGAAAATATTAAAACTAGTAAAATTAAGTGTTAAAGATAAAGAGAATATTGGAGTATATTTTTCTAAATTTATGGATACTATAAATTGTAGAATATACTCTTTAAAAATATAAAGCATCTTGGAAATACTCTTAGAGTAGAAAAGAACTTTTACGACAAGTTTGGTGCATGATTTAGTACAAGGTCCACTTTGAACAAGGAAATTTTAATTTTTTTTCCTTTTTAACTTTAGCAAAAATCAAGTCGAACCTAGATTTTTTTTGCTTTTTTTTTTTTCCATCGGTAAAAGTGAATTTATATTGATTAAAACTAATATACAAGTACTCTGGGCATATTGGAGCTTACAAGGCAATCTTTACAAATGATAAAGATCTAATGATCCAACGCTAAAGACTTAAAATAAATCAAAACATAAGGATACAAAGAAAATGTAACTTTGTATACAATATGTTTGATCTTGTAATGCCATTAGTGTAGTTTCAAATGTTCAAAAATCTTTGCCATTCATATATGCTAAATGGTGCTTGTATTTGCTATTCTCTTGGTTTTGTTATGAAAGGGACACGATCCTTCTTTTTAATCCTCTTCAATGCACTTGCTAATGTAGACATGGAACGTCTAATGTCCAACCATGAATGGATCTGTCCCCAGATGGTACAATTGAATGGAAAGAGAAAAAATAGTTGCTGGGCAGTTTCAGTAGTAACTCCAAAAAAAAAACACAGTTTCGGTCAATTTCAAAGTGCTGAATTTTATCCTTGATACGTAGCTTTGAGTGAGCACTTAACCAAAGAATAAATGAGTGTTTCGGTACGATGCAAGCCTTTTAAACATCTACCGCCAGGATTTTCATAGTCCCTTTTCGGTTGAAAATAATCATAAGGTCGGGAAATAAGCTGCCATGGTGATTCCTGACACAACCCGTCCGGAGTCATTCTAATGGACTCGACATGTGGCTTGCGTCGATGGTAGATACCAGCTAAGTGTTAGACCCACGACCAAGGCAATTTTGACGTGCTTTGACCGTGACATAATTTTATAAAAATTTTAACAAAGTTTCCTCT
This sequence comes from Olea europaea var. sylvestris, assembly GCF_002742605.1. NCBI lineage: Eukaryota > Viridiplantae > Streptophyta > Magnoliopsida > Lamiales > Oleaceae > Olea > Olea europaea. The sequence goes on from NW_019230996.1 coordinate 146,072, forward strand.
AAAAATATGAACTAAAACTACCTGAACAATAATCAATTTCTCAAAACTGTATATATAGTTTAAAATAGGATACACCAAGCTCTCAAAACACAACCATTCAAAATAAAGTGGTCTAGAAAGATATTTACACTCATTTACCGGCCAGAAGACTCCAAATGTACAACATTTACAAAAATGCTGCGAATCCGTGGTATGGATGTATTTTTTGATAATAGATATATAAACTATATAAACTAACAAAATGTGTCATACAACCGATGATAATGTGTGGTTCAACTTCATAGTTCAACAAGTTCCATTACTGCTTAACTCAGCTACTATCTAATAAGAAAAAGGGTAACAAAATATTAGCTTATAACTCATTAAGTCGATAGTTTGCATATAAGTATCTTTTCCGTTTTATGCATATTTTCTAAAAATTCTTACTTTATTAAAACTTTAAGAAAGTCTATCCGATAACACTTTATAAAATTGAAACATGATTTCATTGTAAAGTTTTCTTTATTGTAGATAAGTAACTGTAAGGTATAATGAATATAAATAATTTGATATCAGTAGCTATGAGTGGAAATATCCTTTCACAGTATTATGAGCTGAAATCATTGCTTTGTAAATTGAATAAACTAAATTATATATTTTGAAATCTGATAAACTATATAATACTGAAAAATCGCACAAAAAAAGTACTCGAAATAACCTTACTCATGTATCGGTTAGTACCGATATACATGACAAAGCTATTTAATTCTAAAATTCTGATCATGCATGCGTAGAGCTGTCCAAAGGTTATAACACTATGGAAACATATTCACAAAAGTGCATAATAGGTTAAAACCTCTTTGGTACTTTTTGCTAGTTTTAAAAATGACTTTAGATATACTGAAATATTTAACGCGAATATAACATGCTAAGAAAATGATTCGACTGAATTAAATTTAACTTTGAAATAACTGATTATAAAATCCACTTTATTCTAGAAATTATGCTGTCAAACCAAATGTACGAAATAATTAATATTCTGATTTAATATAAATTTAATAAATACTAATTTCTAAAAAATAAATTTTTGTCCACTCACAAATCAAGTTACAGGTTATGAAGGTCATTAAGCTTTTTCAATTTCCTCGTCGTCACCTGGAATACGATACAATGTAATCAATTTAACCACTATGAAATAAAAAAAACCTCTAATACTTAATGCTATAATACTTAAACTAAGTTTCTCAATACTTGAAGAAATTTCCCAAATTTTCTTTAATCAATTGGAGATAATTATACTTTCAATACCTTCACAAATATATACTATTTCCAAATTTATCTTCATCCCAATCATAAAAGTAATTATCCCTTCGAATATAGTGAAAAATTAGTAACCATAATTCAACCAATTTAATTTACATCTTATTCCATAAAATCATGCTTTCATTTAAGTATTTCATCACAACAATCATTTGCACTAGCAATACTTAATCAAAAATCCCATGGGGATTGCTCAACAGATATTACTTACTTTGATATAAATATCATTCACAACTCAAAAAGATTGGCATAAAATCATGCTCTTTTCTTCAATCTGAAATTTAAACCAACCATTTAGAACCCTATAAATTTCAGCAGATGTTATTCCTTTATCACTTGAAGCAAATAGATATCAACACTTACTTCTTCTTCTTCTTCTTCCCTTTTTTCCTTTTTTCCTTTCTTCTTTCTTTTTTCTCCTTTTATTTCCTCTTTTCTTTCACTTTTTCTTCCTTTCTCTTGGTTCTTCTTCTCTGCCCGTCTCTAATCTTTCTATATGTAAGTATGCAAATGAAAAATCAAGGCAATGGGATTAAAAACATAACATGTGGACTTCACTAACCCATTTTTGTAAAAAAAGTCCCTCGTTTTCAATTTAATATAACATTTAGTCCTTTACTTCCAAGAATATATAACTAGATCCCCAAAATTAAATTTTATCCATTTTAAACCTTCAAATATTTTTCATAATAAATTAAACCCCAATAAAATAATTTATTTCATTTAAGTTCCTATTTGACTTTGACTTTGACCAATTGAATTTTGGACTTTGACTAAATAACTTTCTTGACTTTGACCATGAATGAGTGGGTTATAACAATTCCAATTTAGAAAATGCTAAACGGCTCTTTGTACGTTCCCTTCCTTTTGAGCTAAACAAGTCTCTAACGGCCAACAATTTCTTGAGTGAAGGGGAGTAATCTCTCTTTGGTGGCATTCCTAAATGGATTCCCCTCTTGAATACACGCAATTAACCTAACAAATCCTCAAAGTATCATTCTTGTTTTAAATGTTCCATAAAGACTGGGCAAGAAGTACATGGTTCCAACGATAAATGTCCTTAAAATCAAGTCATCATTCACACTATCGAAGGGAAATGTCCTTCCAAGCAACAACAATTCCCTAGATCGCCAAAGGAAGTTACAACAAAAGCCTTGTAATTTTTGTCGTAACCTTAGCTAAAATCAAGAAGATAGAAAGCAAAAAACATTCAACTCCTTGGAGAAAGCCCTTAAAAGTATCGCTCTTCCCGTGTATGAAAGTCAAGAACTCATCCATGCACTTATGTAGGCTGCAATTTTATCCAAGAATGGAGCAAAACCACTAATTTTCAACTTTTTGACTGCAAGCGGAATCCCCAAATAACGAAAGATCATTGTTCCGTTTGATATGTTCTCTAACTGTTGGATATCGTCCAGCTCTTGGCCATGAATCCCAGTTGTATACCATCTAGATTTATTGGTTTTCATCTTCAATTCCGACATATCTCCAAACTTAAGATTCGACCCGAAATCACATCTCCTCTAGCAAAGAGCATCAAATAATCCGCAAATGCCAAATGTGTGATCTTTAAGGTCCCGTATTTAGGATGAAAATTAAACTCACGATCAACATTGGCTTCTTTCAACATTCTTGATAAATATTCAAGGCACAATACAAACAAAAAGGATGATAAAGGATTCTAGAGTCGAAGGCCCTTTCTCTCATTTATGAATCCATGTATTCTCTCGTTCAACACTATGGAATACAAAGACTCTATAATGCATTCCATCACCCAATCAATGAATCTAGAAAGGAAATCCGATCTTTCTAGCACTTTTTTTTTTTAGAAAATCCCAAGTAACTAAATCTATAACCTTTCTTAGATCAATTTTAAAATGGTACCTAGGAGCAACTCTTTTCTGGTTGTATTATTTCAAAAATTCTCAAGCAAGGTGAATGTTCTCCCTCATGCTCGGTCCCTCCATAAAAATGGCTTGTACTTGATCCAAGATAAATAAGCCCGAACCCAGAAGCAAGAATCTTGTAGAACACATTGCAACAAGCAATCAATCTATAGTCCTTGATGGAATTGAATGGCTAGACTTTGGCACCAATGCAATGATCGAGTGATTGATCATTGCATGATCTCTTAAAAAAAAAAAAAAATCATCCGGTCCCGAAGACTTGTTATCTCCAATACTAAACATTGTTTCTTCGATCTTTTGCATTGAAATGTTCCGAATAAGGGACTCTGTTGCTCCGAAGAAACCATAGCCCTTCCCCTCAAGATACTTGCACCAATAGGCTGCCTAAGATTACATGTTCCTAAAAGCTTGCTATAAAAATTGATGAATTCCCCAGTAACCTATTTTGTGAAGTAGTACAAGTCTCGTCATCTTTAAGTACAACAACAATGTAATTCCGTTTGCATTCCTTTTGATCACCAAATGAAAGAATCTTGTGCACTTTGTCATTATTCTTGAGGTACACACACTTCTTATTGATAATAAAAGTTCCTTTCCGCTTCACATAAACCCGTGGCTTATTTTCTCAATTTTGAAGTCTAATCTTGTAGTGCCAATTGAATAGACATCAGGTGCTTTTTCGTTCTCTTGGCTCTCGAAGAATATAAGCGAAGTGTTGGTTGTTGAGCTATCTACTCCTTTGAGACTTTGAACTTGTTTGAGCACCATTAAATTGGAAAAATGAATTTCGAAATAGTAGATTAATGAAAAAATATGTGGTTAAAAATAAGGAATAGTTTTGAATTTGCATGTAACATTATTTTATCGAAGAATGTGATTGAAAAGAATAGAAAGAAAAATGTATTTTGGGAAAAATAGAAATCAAACACAGTCCTTGTAACTTTTTGCAAAATATAAACTGCTTAGTCCCCACAAAATCTAAATACCAGCTGGTTCGAATTAACTATTTGAAGTCTCCATGGCTAGTCCACACGTTAAAGAATCTAAATGGCTTGCTTTTACTTCTATCTTGTTCAAGAAGTGAAAAAATGCATGGAGAATGATCCGATCATTATCTCGAAGGCAAAAAACCAGCAAGGCTATGAAATCTCGCTTGCACCTATGAATCGTTCACCATAGCTTTATCAATTTTGCTCTATACCAAATTATTGGTCCATCTATAGAAACAGTCGATGGATTGCATATTTGTAAGATCGACATTAAGGCAACAATTTTCAAAGTCCTTCATCTTATATAGAGTAACATTCACTCCATTACATTTTTCATCATCCTTAAGAACACTTTTAAAATCTCCTAGTTTCATCCAATGCAAAGAGCAATTCGAACCAAACTCACTAATGTTGCTCCAAATTGGCTTGCAGCAAATAATAGTACGGAATGTATAAACAAAATTAACATAAAAGGTAAGACAAGATATCTTACAAGTAGCAATACAACATATGACATATGACTTGTGACATAGTTTCCAACATTTCCAACAGATGACTTGTGACGAATAGTCAACTGTTGTATCCTGGAGGGGACAAGTCGTAGAGAAGTTTGCTGTACCGTGTTGCAGGATTTGGCAACCGTGGAGAGTTTGAATCTTCTTAAAGAGAGCGAGATATATGCGCTTCAATCTGTCCGATTTCATTATTTTGCTATTCATTTTGTAACTCCATTTTCTATTATTGAAATTTCACCAACATTTTCTTATCCTTCTTGTTCTTGTCTCCTTCATTTTGCACAAGACAAGAATTTACTTGTTGATTTCAAGGGAAGTTTTTCACATGTCTATGCTTTTGGTGACTCATACACGGATACCACAATGCTAAGTTTCTCGATCGCTTCAACGCCTCAGTCCATGCGCAAAAAAATATGTTAGAACGGTTGAAATCACAAGCACTCAGAACATTAAGAGGAAATCCTTGTTGGAATAATTTCATATATGGGTTTCACATTCGATTGCAAATTTTACGGGCTAGATGTATGGCTCATAATGATATTTGTGTTTGGGCCAAATTTATTAAATGATTAGTTGGGTCTTTTACACCTTACGGGTTGTAATTAATATGATGTGGTAATTTTAAGTAAATGGGTCAGAAATAAACCCTAATTAGAGTTCTAGTCGTAATGGGACGGCTCAATTATTTCTTATATAAAGACTAAGCCCCCTCTCCTCTCCATATTGTTTTTATTAGCTTGTCTCATTAATAGCTAATACTTTGTGAGGAGTAAGGAGGGGAAGATCTTGCTGCTCTTACAACTATTATTCATATCAACAATGGCTTACGCAGGTATGAATTCGATTTATCAATTTATAATTATGTGATTCTTGATTCTTGGCATGATTACAATTAAATTCAACAATTGGTATCAAAGCCAACATGCTGAGATTAGAATCTTTTCCAAACTTGCTTTTGCAACCCTTCTTCTCCATACTCTCTTTCTCTCTCTTTCCTACATATTTTCCCCAAATTTATACTCTGCTTTCTATACCTTCAAACTATGATCATCCCTGTTTTCAAAAGTCCGAGTCCGTGGTGCAAGAGGAGATTGGCTTTTTTTACGCATATGTACAGCCAAGTCACGTGTCGGGAAAAAAGGGCGACATTTTTAGATTGCAAACACACCTCCACCTCCTACTCTCTACTAAAGAATCTAGAATCTGTGTATGGAATTTAAAACCTTGAACTAATGATTTTAAAATTCAATTTCTATTCGCAACCGATTTTAATTTGGAGTGCCTTTTGGTTTCTGATTTGGGTTTTGAGATGACTATGAGATGTTACCACCAAATCCCACTTCTGTAATTTTTCTTGTTGTTGGTTTGATATAAAAAAAAATTAATTTTTTTAACACAATTAAAATTTTATTTAAAATTGACCCGTTTAAAATTATGTCGATAATAATAATAATTGACGACTTTTATATTTCTATCAAAATGTTTAATTCAATTTTTGTTATTATTATTTTTATTTAAATTCTGCCTTTCAAAGATTGAAATTTTGTTGCCCTTTTTTGTCTCCCAATCCCATATAAATTTTGCCGTTTATCGATTAATAATTATGATTTGTTGCATAATTATTGTTTTGTGATTGAATTTTTCATGGGCATTGAGACGATCCTTATTTTCTCACTGAGAGAAATATCTTGAAACAAAAATGGGTGGTAGCTGCTAAAGTGGTACACTCATTATTATTTATTCTATTTTCTCTACAATAAAAATATATGTATATTTTTGCGCAACAATTTTGATTTATTGCATATAATATATTGCCCAAAGGTGTTATTATATGTGATGTTTTGGAAAATGGCATAAGGCAGTTAACGAGTTTACTTTGATTTAGAAATTTCTTTCTGTCCAAAGATGTTGGTATTTCGAAAATCTACGTATAATATCTTGTCCAAAGGTGTTATTATATCTGATATTTTTGCAAAATGGCATAAGACAGTTAACGAGTTTACCTTGGTCTGGAAATTTCCTTCTGCCTAAAGGTGTTGGTGTTTTGAAAATCAATATAATTTTGTTAACTAGCTTTATGATGTGTTTTAAGAATACCTTATAGCATATTGTATTGTCGACCCAAAGGTGACTTATGATGATACATCTAGGCTCTTACCGTAATAAAATTCATATGGTTTTGATTTAAATTATGGATTATCTAATTAATAACCCATGTTAATTAAATGGATATTTTATCGTCCATTTGACTGCATGCATTATATTTGGATGATATTGAGTGTGATTCATAGTTTATAATGCATCATCTCTTTCGAGTCAATTGTCTGTTATTGAAACCTCGATTGAGAATAATTACGTGAGATTGAAACGAGATGTAGAAATAGCACTTCGTCTTTTGGGCTTGGACTTTACAATGGAGAAAAAATTTTAGAAACCCACAAATAAAAGTATTATTGAATATGTAGCCAAGTATGAAAAGTGGGAAAGGGCTAACGAATTCTGTTTGAAAATCATTAAGCGATCCACATCTGATTCCATTATGGGTTTTATCCTCGATAATGAAACTATCAAAGATTTTATGGATGTCATAGGAGAGTAATTTATTGACTCTGATCAAGCTGATATATATACACACACACACACACACACACACACACACACACACACATACATACATCTAAGCCAAAGAGACTTAAAATTTCCTTGGCTTTAGTTTGTTTTGAGTCTTCTTTAGTAGATGTGCTTTTGAATTCTTGGCGGTTAGACTCTATAGCTAGTATTCATATTGCGAATTCCTTGCAAGGGTTCACAAGCAAACAGAAACCAAGTGAGAATGAAGTGAGCTTGAGCATTGGAAATGGAGTTCAAGTGAAGGTTGAATTCATAGGAGTAGTGAAGTTGTACTTAGAATCTGGTTTTTCTCTTATTTTAGAAAATATAGTTTTTGTACCGATGATGGGACGAAATTTAATTTCTATATCGAAACTTGATGCATGTGGTTTTACCTTTAACTTTGTTGTATAAAATGGTTGAGTTCTTTTATGATTCTCATTTGATTGAGAATAGTCTATTATGTGATGGTTTGTATAAATTATCTTTGGCTCCTTTTAGTGAAGTCTCGTGTGTTACCAATATATCAAAGAAAAGGGCTTTAATCCGTGAATTGTCCTCTATGTTATGGCATAAGTGATTAGGTCACATTTCAAGGGATAGAGTGGAAAGATTGATAAAAGTTGAGATACTTCCCCCTCTGGACCTCTCTAACTTTGACACCTATGTGGATTGTATAAGGGGAAAGCTAACTAAGTCTACAAGAAAATGTTCTACTAGGAGCAATGGTATTTTGGACTTGATACATACTGATATTAGTGGACATTTGCCTTCCACCATATGTGGGAACAAATATTTCATAACCTTTGTTGATGACTTCTCATGATATGGATATGTTTACCTGATTAATGATAAATCCCATGCATTTGAGAAATTCAATATTTTTAAAATGGAAGTAGAGAAACAATGTGGAAAAATTATAAAAGTTGTAAGATCTGACCATGGTGGTAAGTACTATGGGAAATATGACTAGTCTGATCAAAATATAGGTGATTTTGCAAAAGTTTTTACAAGAATGTGGAATAGTGCTCCAATACACTATGCCAGGGACACCTAAGCAGAATAGTGTTTCTAAAAGACGTAATCGAACTCTAAAAGATATGATCAGAAGTATGATGAGTAGAACAAAATTTGCCTGAAGATTTGTGGGGTGAAGCCTTAAAAACTGTTATGTATACTTTGAACAGAGTTCCAAATAAAGTTTTTGTAAAGACACCTTTTGAATTATGGACAGGACGTAAACCAAGTTTTACTCATTTTAAGGTTTGGGGATGTCCAACTGAGGTTAGGATTTATAATCCATTTGAAAAGAAATTAGACTCAAAATCCACTCTTGGTTACTTTATTGGGTATTCGGATAGATCAAAGGGATATAAGTTCTACTGTCCAAATCGTGGTACTAGAATTGTTGAGTCCATTACTACTATGTTTTTGAAGAATGATTTTGGACATAGTGGGAGTTCCACATTGAAAGAAATTTTTGTTGCACCAAATCAAGTTGTTGCTCCAATTCCTGTTATACAGAAAAGAGTTGGTTCTTAGCCAGTTGAAGTTGTTAATGAAGAACCAAGGAATCAAGAGGAACTTCCGATTCCCTCAACAATGATTGAATCGGTTCCTGAGCCACAAGTTATGAAAGGAGATCTGCATTATCCGGTGATTGAATCGGTTTCTTAGGGGTTGTAATTAATATGATGTGATAATTTTAAGTATGTGGGTCAGAAATAAACCCTAATTAGAGTTCTAGTCGTAATGGGACGACTCAATTATTTCTTATATAAAGACTAAGTCCCCTCTCCTCTCCATATTGTTTTTATTAGATTGCCTCATTGATAGCTAACACTTTGTGAGGAGTAAGGAGGGGAAGATCTGGCTGCTCTTACAACTATTATTCATATCAACAATGGCTTACGCAGGTATGAATTCAATTTATCTATTTATAATTATGTGATTCTTGATTTTTGACATGATTACAATTAAATTCAACAATCCTATGAGTCGATTGCCGTAAACTTGTAGTTGATTTTCTTTGCGATGCACTTTCTCTAGTAACCGTAGCACCTTATAAAGACCCTTCTATAAAATTATCGGTCAGTATCAACTTTGACATAGTAGGATCAACGTCTCTTCCAAATGATTATTTTTTTGGAAAAAATCTCAGCACCTTTTTTGGAAAGGATTTCCTAAGAGTTCTCGAACTCAAATAGATTGGTTCAATAATTTTCAGATAAAGGCAGGATATAAATAGAATAATATACCTTCCTGTAAATCTCACAACCCATTTTTCTGGATTGGAGAAATGGGAATTAATGACTATACTCGTTACATCGAGCCAGTGGCTCTCAGGGATTTCTGTTCGAACATTTTGCAATCTTCTCAAGGTATGCAATCTAAAACTTTGACAACAAACTGGTTACAATAAGGTTGATTTAGGGCCTCTCAGGGAGAACTTCTGCTTTTGTTTCTTGTAGAAGAATTTTCTGAGAAAGTTAAATTGAGCAAACTTTTTTTAAAAACTCTTCTAACTAGACAAAACACTTCCACTTTCACTTTCCAAACAAAATTAAAATCAACTTTTTAGTCTTAGAAGCAGGTTTTCAAAATCCTTACCAAATAGGTCCTTAGAAACTGTGATGCTCAAACTCTTAGGAATATCCGGAGTACTTGCGTTGAAACGACATAACACGGGTACAGGTACTCCACCTGGATACAACAATTTATACAAGGGTTTACATTTTCCAACTATTATACAATTTTCGTGATTTTAATCAAATGAGTTATTGTTTCCATTACTACTAATATTTTTAGGTTAATAACGTTGACAAAAAGCCACATTTATGAAATTTTGACTCTTTTTAATCATGTCCCTATGTCCTATATTTTAGAAAATAAAATATTCGACACTTAGATTCGTAGCCGAACCCAAGTCTGAGCATTATAGCTTAGAAAGACTTATCATATAAGACGAAACATTAATTATTTTGTTATGTGATAGGCATTGTTAGCTGGAGGAACAAAGTATATTGTAGTTCAAGGACTACTACCTGCGGGGTGCTTCCCAATAGACATATAACAGTGTCCATTGAAAAACCTTGATAAAATGGGTTGTGCTGTAGATGTAAACTCTCAATAATGATCCACAACCAAATCTTTCAAAATAATTTGGAAAAAAATAAGAAAAATGAACCCAAATTGTATAATCATGTAGTACTTGAAATTTTAACGAATCCAAAGAAGAACCATTCAAAGCATGTTTTGGATCTAGTGGACTCAACTGAATTTTAACAACCACATGGTATGTGGCTCCCCTAGCGCAAATTTCTGCAAGGACCTAAGAAAATACATCAGCTGGGACGGAATCCATCTCACGACAGCTATGTATAAATATCTGACTGATCTCTTCCTCAATCAAGGATTCTGCAGACCTTCATTTGACGAGCTTATCAAAAACAAAAAAGCATGTAGAATTGCATGCACACCACATCTCGGTACTTCTTACTGCTCTAGATGGATTCATCGAGAGAGCAAGAAATAACATATTTCAAGTGAAAATAAGTAGTTTTATCACATCTCTATTGGGAGATGAACTAAATAGGTATCTACCAGATATAGCCAGAATACTTTCTTCTGGGAAGGTTTGTACAAGTTCCCAAAAAAAAAAAAAAAGGGAAAAAACCACGGAAACAGCAAAACACAAATTCAAATGTATAAATGATATTGGATCACCAATAATTGTGTCCATGCATGGAACTCGAGGTTTGAGGATTCTTTATTTTCTTCGTACAATTTAGAGGTGTCCTATAGAAAATCACATGGGCAAAAGGGCAGTTATTTCTCTGTAATTCGAGAGAATTTTGTAGGAAATCGAAACGAACCAGATTCTTGAATCTCCATGTTGAAATCAATGAGAGAACAAAATAAATGCAGAAGCGTACCCTGATCCATAGATCTGAGTTTTCTGAAATCGATTATGATCTTCCAACTGCTACGTGATTTCTTGAAATACATTCTCTGTTGATGGGGATGCAAAGAATTATGAAAGCCACATACAATTGGGGACCACGACCCATTTTAAATAATTAATTATTACCTTTCAATTATTTCAAATTGGCCCCTCAACAATTTAAAATAATTATTTCAGTCTCCACACTTTGATTCAATGAAAATTAATACCCATTAGTCCAAAATTAAACTCAATGGATCACCTTATTGACTAAACTTTAAAGATAGCATCACACATTTTAATGTATACACGTGTGACCCCATATGACAGAATTTATCCAACAATCTCCCACTGGGCCATACATGTAATATTACAAAAGTGTGCAACGTTATGAGCTCAAACCTTCGCTATCATTGTTAAGGGTATTTCTAAACAATCTCGTCCATCGGTCATATTGATGTTGGATCAAAGCGATTTTCATCACATTTAGCTTGACTAAATCCATCAATGGTCACGTACACCCATACAACCAAGTGACATAGATCAATCATGGGAGTGTAGCATGGAAATTACATGTTATGTGATCCGAACATGTCCATTTCCAATTGGTTCAACCTTATTTCTTAAGTGAGATCAATAGTGAACATAATAACAGAGTGGAATGAACTGAATACTTTATTTATGTACAGAAAAAATATCTAAATACACAAATGTGTCCAAAATAAACATAAAGCAATGAGAATACAAACTCCCACTAAAACATGATATCCTCAAGAAATACAACACCCATGCGAGCAGTGTGCTCATGAAAGACCTTGGGTGGTAATTCCTTAGTGAGCAGATCCGCAATCATGGAGTTTGTTCCAATGTGTACTATAGAAATCTGTCCACTTTGTACTCTTTCTTTCACAACCAGGACCTTAATGTCAATGTATTTTGACTTAGATGAGCTCCTGTTGTTGTTAGAATATAGAACTACCGAGTTATTGTCACAATATAACTTTAGTGGTCTTTCTATTTCATTCGGAATGCATGGCCCAGTGACAAAATTTCGTAGCCATATTCCATGGTTAGATGACTCATAGTACGCTACAAACTCTGTTGTCATGCTAGAAGAAGCTATGAGTGTCTACTTGGCACTTTTCCAAGAAATAGCTCCTCCAGCCAGCAGATAGATATAGCATGATGTGGATCTTCCACTGTCTTGACACCCAGCAAAGTCAGAATCGGAGTACCCTATGATCTCTAACTGGTCCGATCTGCTACATGTGAGCATATAATCCTTTTTTCTCTTTAAATAACTCATAACCCTTTTGGCTGCTTTCCAATGATCCATCCCAAGGTTACTTAAATATCTGCCTAGCACTCCAACAATGAATGCTATGTCCGGACGTATACATATTTGAGCATACATCAGACTCCCAATAGCTGATGCATAGGGAATCTTTTGCATTCCTTAGCTTCAAGGTCATTTTGTGGGCATTGTTTGAAACTAAATTTGTCCCCCTTAGCGACAGGAGTGTCACCTAATTTACAGTCTTGCATGCCAAACTTTTTAAGTACTTTATCGATATAGCTCTTTTGTGACAGTCCAAGAATACTTCGAGAGCGATCCCGATGTATCTGGATCCTTAATACAAAAGAGGTGTTACCAAGATCTCTCATCTCAAAATTTCTTGATAAAAATTTCTTGGTTTCGTGCAACATGCCTATATCGTTAGTAGCAAGCAATATATCATCAACATACAAAACCAAAAAAATATGCTTACTCCCACTGAAATTGTGATATACACAATCATCAACGACATTCATTTCAAAACCAAATGAGATTATGACTTAATTAAATTTGTGGTACCATTGACGGGAAGCTTGCTTGAGCCCATAGATGGATTTCTTTAATTTGCAAACCATATTCTTCGGGTCTCTTGACACGAAGTTTTCTAGTTAAACCATATGATCGTCTCATCAATGTCTCCATTGAGAAATGCCGTCTTAACATCCATCTGATGTAACTCAAGGTTAAAGTGCACAACAAGTGTCATAAGTGTTCTGAAGATTCTTTCGTTGAAACTGAAGAGAAAGTCTTTTTAAAATCGATGCCTTCCTTTTAGGTAAAGCCTTTAGCCACAAGACGAGCTTATATCTTTTCACATTACCATGTAAATCCCTTTTGGTTTTAAAAATCCATTTGTAACTAATGGGCTTCATACCTTTAGGTAACGGGACAAGATCCCAAACTTTATTATCTTGCATAGACTTGTACTCCTCATTCATGGCATCAATCCACTTTTGAGAGTTAGAACCCTGCATGGTCTGATGAAAATTGATTGGATCATCTTCCACCATTCCATTATTTTCCTCATGTTTTTGGAGAAATACTACGAAATCATCTGGAATAGCATTTTTCCTCTCTCTCGTGGATCTCCTTAATGGCATTGGTTCTTGAAGTTGTTGAGTTTGTACTTCTGGAATAATTGCCTCATTTTGGATGGGAGGTTCTTCAACATTGTCTCGTTGAGTTTTTGGCTATGCTTCTTGATCAACGACAGGAATAGAAACCTGTACATTGTCAAAAATAATAGTAGGAATCGAAATCGATCCTTCCTCAACTTCTTCCTCAAAGACAATATCTCTAACCTTATTTCTCCCCCCAAATTCAACATCTTCAAAAAATGTTGCGGTTTTCTTTTTGAAAATTGACTTAAGTGTGGGATCATAAAATTTATAGCCCCTAGATCACTCAGAGTAACCAATAAAATAACTGCTAACTGTTTTGGAGTCCAATTTCTTTTCATGTGGCCTATAAGGCCTTGCCTCAGCTGGACATCCCCAAATGTGAAAATGCTTTAGACTAGGTTTTCTGCTTGCCCAAAGCTCATAAGGTGTTTTAGCAGCAGCCTTAGTTGTTACTCTGTTCAGAATATAAGCTGCAATCTTTAATGCCTTTCTCTAGAGTGATTTTGGCAAGGTAGAATGACTTATCATGACTTATCATACTCCTTACCATGTCCTTAAGAGTTCCGTTTCATCTTTCAGCTACACCATTCATGCTAGGCGATCCTGGCATGGCATACTGTGGGACGATTCCACACTCCTCTAGGTATTTAGCAAATGGTCCTGGACATTGTTCACCTGAACCGTCATATATGCTGTAGTACTCACTACCACGGTTAGACCTAACGCTCTTTATTCTTTTGTTGAGTTGATTCTCAACCTCAGCTTTAAAAGCTTTGAACACATCCAGTGACTCAGACTTTTCATTGATGAGATATAGGTACCCATAACGTGAGTAACTGTCTATGAATGATATAAAATATTGTTGACCATTCCAAGAAGCCGTAGAGAATGACCTACAAATATCCGTGTGTATCAATTCTAAGACGTCTGAAGATCTGTTAGCATCCAATCTCCTTATTTTGGTCTATTTTCCCTTGATACAATCAATACATACATCAAAATCTGTGAAGTCAAGGGAATCCAAAATACCATCTGATAGAAGTCGCTCAATTCTAGCTTTTGAGATGTGACCTAAGCGCTTGTACCATAATTTTGCTGAATTTTCTTTATTTAATTTGCGTTTAGTACCTCATGATTCAACAAGCAAGGTTTCATTATATAATACAATTATATCAAGCAAATATAGGTTATCATATGTACATAATGAACTAGTACCAATAATATTGGAATTTAATGAAAGACTAAACTGATTGTTTCCAAATGAACAACAATATCCAAATTTGTCCAACAAAGAAACAGAAATTAAATTCCGTCTAAAAGACGGCACAACAAAAGTGTCTTCCAAATCCAAATAAAAACCAGTTCCCAACAATATCCTAAAAGTGCCTACTGCATCAACTTCCACCGATTTGCCATCACCCACATAGATGTTTCTTTCACAATCACTTGATTTTCGGTGGCCCAAGCAGCCCTGCATAGAAACACTTATGTGAGTAGTAGCACCAGAATCCATCCAACAAGTGTTTCTAGGTACTGAAGCTAAATTATTCTCAGAACTAACCAAAGTAAGAATTGTACCTTTCTTTGCACGCTATCGTGATATTTGGCACAGTCCTTCTTCACATGTCCAGCCTTACTGTAAAAGAAACAAGTTCATTTATCTTCCTTCTGTTTCTTTTGTGCTAGACCCTTAGGAGCAGCTTCATATTCCTTCATCTTTTTCTTGCCCTTATCCTTAGAAGTGCTTGCCAAGTGAGCAACTTCAGTTCTATTTTGCTTCAACCTTTCTTCCTCTTGCACACAATATGAAATGAGCTCATTTAGAGACCACTTCTCCTTCTGGCGGTTATAACTGACCTTAAATTGACTTAAATGTGCATGAAGCAAGAACAATACCAAATGCACGAGCAAGTCATCAGACAGCTCAAGCTTTAGCCCTTTAAGTTTTGAAGCAATGTGAGACATCTTCATGATGTACTTCCTTTTGTTCCCCTTACCTTTATACTTCATTGAAATCAAGTTTTGTAAAAGTGTGCTTATTTTAGCCTTATCGTTTTTCACAAAACGTTTCTCAATTTTGACAAGGAACTCCTTATCATTAGTCATCTCTTCGGATATTGCACCTCTAAAGGCTTCCGAAATGCCGCGCTTAATGATCATTAGACTCATGCGATTTGAGCGATCCCACTTCTCAAAGTTTCTCCTTTCTTCGATAAGAGGAGTGGGTTGCTCAATCCGAAGTGCAAGGTCAAGATCCATGCAGCCAAGAATAATCAATACGTTCTCCTTCCAATCCTTGAAGCTTGTCCCATTAAGCATGGGAATGGAATTGATATTAGCAGATATTGTGGTAGCAGATGAATTAGCTGTAGAGAGAACAAAATTAAACAAATAATTATGCTCGTATTTATATTAAATGAACAATAAATTCAAATAATGGTAAGTCTCATCTCAAGATACCTTGTGCAACATTAATACCAAGTCTTTAGACAATAATATTAATTGCTAGTGATACTCTCAATACAGTGATCAAATATTGACAATAACTCCTGTCAAATAATGAAACCATCTTGGTTTTGATTTATTATTCACATGGAAATCTTATAATTGTCACACATTTACCACCGTAGGTGTGTATGTAATTCGGCCAAGTATTAACCTTCCTTTGGGCCGGTTAATACCCACATGAAGAAGCGCACACACGACATCTAAACATCCCGAACAAACCAATCTACACAAAAAAGGTCACTTTTGTGACATATTGTTTTAATTAGTTTATTCAAAATGTTAGATAACCTCAATTCATTATAAACGATTTATCAAATTATTTGAATTTTATTCTCTCACATAATTAAACCTTAATTATTCCTCTTAAAAGAGTCCCTAGTACCTTAATTTGAGAAAGAGAATCATTAATTTGCATTATTAGATGCCTTTAGAAACTTTAGGGACCTAAGGGTTAATAATTCAAAACTTTAGGGATCAAATTTTTAAAAAAAATTAAAATTTGGGGTCAATTTTGATTAATTATAAGCATTGAGGGCTTTAATTGCAAATTTTAGAAGTTTAATGACCCAAATTCAATAATTTTCAAACTTTAGGGGTTGAATTATTAAACCTATAACCTTAAAGGTCCAACTTGGATGAATTCCAAACTTTAGGGACCGAAAAATAAATTTTTATTTTGAAAAAATTATTAACCCTGATTTAAATTGCAAGCAAGGGCCTGAGAATACCAAAATTGCACCTCAGGCCCCCGTCCCCAAAAATTCATCCAAACCAAAAACCAGCATAATGTTTTTCTCTTTCTCCCTATCATTATCGGCGCTAACGACCGACGTCCAATGGGACAGCAGTGTCGGCCCAATCCGGCCACGCTAGCCGGCACACCTGCTGCAACAAATAGCAGTCGGGCGCTGCTGCTGTAGAAGCACAACAGCAGCGTGCGCGCTGCTACACCTTTGTAGCGCCGACAGCATTGCTTCGCTCAGTTGTCGCCGGTCAGAAATAATTTAATTTTTTTAAAACGAAAAATAGAATCTGAATTTAGAAAATTTTAACCTAGATCTTGAAAAAATTAAACATGAATTTATGCCAAAGGGTTGTCTCATTCAACAAAATCAGATCAATAACTAACGGATCTAAAAATTTCTTAAAAAAATATTGCAAGATTTTGATCCAAAAAATTAATCCATAATATAAAACTGTAGTAACATTAAATCTTGCAATTTCTCAAAGAATTCAACAATGGAGTGGCTCTAATACCACTTGTAGGAAATCAAAACGAATCAGATTCTTGAATCTCCATGTTGAAATCAATGAGAGAACAAAATAAATGTAGATGCATACCTTAATCTATAGATCTGAGTTTTCTAAAATCGATTATGATCTTCCAACTGCTACGTGATTTCTTGAAATTCGTTTTCTGTTGATGGGGATGCAGGGAATTTTGAAAGTCACGTGCAATTGGGAACCACGACCAATATTAAATAATTAATTATTATCTTTCAATTATTTCAAATTGGCCCCTCAACAATTTAAAATAATTATTCCGGTTTCCACACTTTGATTCCATGAAAGTTAATACCCATTAGTCCAAAATTAAACTCAATGGATCACCTTATTGACTAAACTTTAAAGATAGCATCACACATTTTAATATATACATGTGTGGCCCCATATGACAGAATTTATCCAACAATTTTTTTTATACCAAACTCTATTTACATTTCAAGGTCGGCTTCTAAGAACAAGACATCAGGAGAGTCTTTGGGTAGGTTTCTGATACAATGGTAGAATCGCAGCAAGTCCTCTCTAGATACAGTGTCCGGGTCAACGACATCATCATTGCACGTAAGAACCCCACAAGTCCCTCGACTTGACTCTCCTTATGGTACCACGGCAAAAAGGGCACGACTCAGATCTCGTGTTCCTGAAAGTTGAAAAGAACTTGGACAAAAGACAAAGATATGGTCTTCTTCATCTAAGTTATACTTGCTAGTAGAGACGTGGAGGAAAAATGATATAGTGTTAGTTACCAGTCATGGTAGTAGTTTATGCACATTGCATGGCAGCACTTAGGCAATACAATTTTGGTGCAAGGCTCTAAGCATATCCCACATTCATCGTCTCTCTCTGTTTCTAGGTTGGAAAACCTGTTGTCCCCTTCTAGTCTCTTCTTGATAATACTTTTAAGACCATGATTATCATTGTTACCACTATCAATCTCTATGAAGTTGTTATGGATTCTTTGAAGTGACGGCAATATAACGGCTGCAATTTTGTTTTTCAAGGAACAAGTAAGAATAATTGCACTATTTAGACATAAAGATGTGTCTTTGTGTAATGTTCAAAAGCATTTATGAACTGACGAAACATAAAAATCTCTAACTGTAGCTTTTCTTCCATGAGTTAATAAATTTGGTCGCCCATCTGCATAAACCTGTCAATAGGAAATGACTAAATCAATTATATTGCATTATCATCACTTAATATTAGATAAAAAGGGAAATTGAAAAAAAAAAAGGCAACTGATGATTATTCGTGATTCTTTGCATCCAAATAAACTATTATGGGATTCATAGAGCAATCCAACAGAACTTGTTCTCACACCGGCTCTTTACATTTTTAACATTCTAAATCTACGTTTACTTTCACTCTAGCAGGTTACTAAAAACTAGCATCACAAGATGCTCATTTCTCTTTATAATGTTTGTGTAATGGAACATGTGTAAAATTCCTAATGACAGCCAACTCCCCACTTATTCGTTTATTTCTCCACTATGTATATCACCATCTTCTACACCCATGGACTTCGATGCTAGTGATTAAAAAGGAAATCTCCTTCTCAAGAATCAAATTTCTGGGTTTATAGAAAAAGTACAAACATGAAAAATCACTAGCTTCAAGCTTGACATCAGACTCGATGACTCATGTCAAACAATGAAGTAAACATCTAATCTCTATTTCCCAATCTTCAGGCGATGAGTTAGGGACAGAGGGTGAATGTCCATGGAAGAGAAGCAATGAACAGAGAAGAATGATCGGAACTTCACAAGATTAGGCATTTTGTGAAGAAGATAAAATGAAAAATATAAAACTGAAGGTTCAAGTCAAAACCGGGGTTAGTGGGGGGAATGAAAATTGGAACATATATTATTTCATTCCAAGTAACACATCTAGAATTCAAGTCACCCTGGCTTCTTTTCGTAGCGAGTGCATCAATGAGTCTTTCTAGCATTCTGTATAATGCATATTAAGGTTAATATGACAGATGTGATGCACCTTGTAAACAAGTATGTGAAAAAGATTCAGATATCTTGGGAAAATACACGTGCAGGAACAATCCACTAATGGGAGTAGAAACAAAAAAAGAGACGACAAATGATTGTAGACCAATTTCATTTGAAGGCATACATCACCCTTAGCATTAGGAATTGCAGCAGCCCTACAAAATGAGAGGTCGACAAAAACTAATTCAGAAAGCCAACAATAATCCATACAAACAAATATAGTGACAACAGAGAATGACACATCAATACATAAAAATCCATAAAATTAAATGCCAATAGTATCCAAAAATACTTGTATTTTTACAAATTATCATCACATAAATGAATCTCTTATACAACAATCCCAGGAATCAATCCACTAAACTCCCAAAAGGTAATTTTCTAGTCGATACAAGTCTTTGTGAGATAACTCGGACGAGAAGGGAAAAGAAAGGAAAGAGGCTCTCTTGTCCAACCCTAGCCATTCCCTTTTAGTACCAGATTCCATTTCAAATCAAGGGATATACCAACTTAGATTGAGTATGCCTATCTTGGAACGATTTGAAAATGATCATATCTATGCTTAATTAAATGCACTCTCATTTGTCTCCTTAATCACTAAAAACCCTTATGAAAAGAAGGCATTGAGAAATACCCAAATGAATTAGCTCTACTATCATTTTCCCCTTAATTTAGCATTAATTGTTAAATATCGTAGTTCAACCCAATCAACACCTAGAGGGGGGGTGAATAGGTATTTAGGCGGAATTTTTTTTTCAATCAATTAATAATTGCAACACGTCACAAATATTAATTTGTCCAGATCAGTTCACTTGCTTTACTATCCTATGTTTGAATACCGGTAATAAATTAATTGCGGAAAAGTAAATAACGCAATTGTTTGATGACGGAGAAATCCTACTGTGGGTAAAACTCCGGGCCCAAACCAGTAGGAATCCACTATAAACGAAAATGCAACTTACAATCTGCCAGACTCAACCCACACTGGTTTTTCTGACCTCCTGATCGTACTTTCCTCAAAACCTTCCTGGATTGCGTGATCCAGCACCAACTCCCAGCTCCTAGCCCTCCTGGATTGCGTGCTACACCAATTCCTGGCTCTTGATTTCATCTATCTCCTGTGGATTCAAGAGAACCACCTGTTCTCTAACGATCGGGACTCTGATCTCCTTCCTCGATCTCAAAGGATCTGGAAGGTTGTATTGTGGTGTTTGATGAATGTTGATTTGATATTTTTGGGTGATTGTGCGAATCAAATATGGGATTGAATGAGAGAATCAAAGTGTGGAGAGTTTTCTTTAATTTCAATCCTCAAGAGAACGTCTGAAAACCGGCGCAATTTTATTTATATGAAGTGTATTTGGACATTTGGGTCGGGTTAAAATGCTGAAAAAAGGAAAATAAGGTTTTATGGGTAACATCGTCGCTCCACTTGAAGACCAAGGAAGTAACTTAGCTCTCCAACCATGTTCATTTCAAATTCTTGTTTCATGCATTTAGTAAATTCAAGAGCAAGGGAGTTAATGGGAGAGCCAAAAATGATGTCATCGACATAAATCTGAGCTACAGTTATAGTTTCTTCAATATGTCTAATGAATAAGGTTATGTCAGCACCACCTCATGAGAACCCATACTCAACGAGGTAAGTGGTGAGTCTGTCATACCAAGCTCTAGGAGCTTATTTCAGACCATACAGTGCTTTGTTGAGTTTGTAGACATAATGAGGAAACTTAGGGTCAATGAATCCTTTCGGCTATTCAACATACGCCTCTTCTTAAAGTATTCTATTTAAGAATGCACCCTTAACATCCATTTGATATAGCTTGAACCCTAAGGTACGTGCAACCGTAAGAAGAATGCAAGTGGACTTAAGACGAGCAACAGGGGCAAAAGTCTCATCAAAATCTACCCTTTCAACCTGATTGTACCCCTAGGCAACTAGTCTAGCCTTATTTCTAGTTATGGTACCTTGGTCATCAGTTTTGTTCTTGAAAATCCACTTAGTACCCATCACATTACAATCATCAGGCCTAGGAACTAGATACCAAACATTATTTCAAACAAATTGATTAAGCTCCTCATGCATGGCATCCACCTCTAAGGGCTTCCTCTACTTTCTTAGGTTCAATTTGGGATACATAGCTAGTATATGTTAGGTTATTTAGAACTCTCTTTCGTAATCTCATACCTTCATCTAAATCCCCAATGATGTTAACCTTAGGATGATTAGATTTGACCCTGGAAGATGGTTCTCTAGGAAGCTTAGACTGATCACAACTTGGTAGACCCTGATCAGAGATGTTTTCAGAGGAGCGTGGAGATATTGGAATTGATTGCTCTTTATTTTCAATAGTGGCTCCTTGATCATCACTTAGATCTTCTATGTCAACCCCATTTTCAGCACTCTCCCTATCAGTAAAGGCATCATCAGTAACAACATTTATAGATTCCAAGACACTCTAAGTACGCAAGTTGTAAACTCGGTAGGCTCTACTATTCTTAGAATATGCTAGAAAAACCCCATCATCACTTTTGGAATCAAACTTGCCTAGATTTTCTCTATCCCTCAGAATGTAACACTTGCTACTAAAACACACGAAAGTATTTAACAGTAGGCTCCTTGCCTCTCCAGATATCATAGGGAGTCTTGTCTGTGTTTTACGGTCTCAAATATACCCTATTTACTATGTGGCACGCGGTGTTAATGGCTTCACCCCAGAAATGCATGGCTAGATCCTTGCCGTGAAACATGGCCCTAGCCATTTCTTGAAGCACTCAATTCTTCCTCTCAATAACTCCATTTTGCTGTGGAGTGATTGGTGAGGAGAACTCATGCTTAATCCTCTCCTCCAAACAGAAGTATTCTAGTTTGAAGTTTTCAAATTATTTTCCATGATCACTTCGAACCCTAGAAATAGAAAGATTTTGTTCAATTTTGAGTCTTTTACATAAGGACTTAACCAGATCACCTGTCTCAAATTTTTCTCTTAACAGTTCAATCCAGGTGTATCTAGAATAGTCATCTACCACAACCAGAATATACCATTTGCCTCCTAGGCTCTCCACTCTAGATGGATCCATCCATTTGGAAAAGCTCTAAGGGTCTATTTGTCAAGATTTTCAAGGTTCGCTTATGCTTTATCCTGAGTTGCTTTCCTTATTGACACGGTTTGCACACAACATTTTCACTTTGATCAATCTTAGGTAAACCATCGACAATCTTCTTTTTGACCAATTTAGACAGACTTCTGTAATTAACATGATCGAGCCTTTGATGCCAAAGTTCAGACATATCAATTTTAGCGCTACTGCATACATAGTTCGAGTTTGGGAGAACTTCATAACAGTTATCAGATGTTCTAACACCTTCAAGAACAACACCACCTGAAGATTCATAAATAGTGCATCTCTTTTGGACATAACTCACTAAATAGTCAGCATCACAGATTTGACTAATGCTCAACAAGTTGGACTTAAAACCCTCTACATAAAGTAATTAGATATTGTAGGAAGTCTAAAAATGGTGATGGAGCCTTTACCTCGGATGGGTGCCGTAGCTCCATCCCCAAAGGTAACTACACTACCGTTGCAGTCATCAAAGGTAGAGAATAAGGCTTTGTTACCACGCATGTGTCTAGAACAAGCACTATCAAGATATCACATGCATATATTTTGAGCCTTATATGCTACATGAGCAACAAAACATTTTAGATTCTCACCACACTCACCCACATCAGATTTCTTTACCCAAACTTTTCTAGAGGTCGAGGTGATCCTAGTCAACCTTGTTACCATCTCAGTTAAGTGACTAACATGATTTGAAAGGAAGTTTACTTGACTAGGGATATCTTGACTTCTATTCCTATTTGCTAGTTTTTGACACCTAGGTCTCGTGTGACCTAAAGCACCACAGTGATGACAAGTGGGTATAAACCTACGTTCAGATGCACGTGAGTGTTGATCATGAAATTTAGATGTAGACATCTTATGGGCTCTAGTGGCCTTCAGTCCAGTGAAATTCTTGTCTTTGGATTCTGGATTGGTTGAAACATTAGATCTGTTGGAAGCGGGGACAAATGTGGTCTTGGACAAACCAGACACATTGCCATCACTCTTCACAAGTCCTAGACCTTGCCTATTTCCAGCTGGTTTGTTCATTCCTAACAAATCGTCTAGTTTCTTAGTTCCACTCAAAAATGACTGTAATTGAGTGCTGGATTTCTCTAACTCACAAGCCAATGTCTTAACCTTGTCCTCTAATTTATCATTGACACACTTCAACTCACTGAGATTCTTAGATGAGACTTGAAGATCATAGGTGATTTTCTCCTTCTCTCTCTCAAGCTCGTCTACCTTCTTAAATAGGGCTTTATTTACCTTTTTGATCTTGAGACTTTCCTTAAACAGAAGTTGATAAGCCTCATGTATATCCGTCTCATCCTCCAAATCATCACCGGACTTGTTACTCTCTACCTCCTCCTCAACCTTCTCACTCTCTTTATCTGACTCGCTCTTGACAGTAGATACAAAAGACATATAGCCCTTTTCCTCCTCACTGCTTGAGGAATCACTTTGTTCACTTGAGTTATAATCATCATTAGTCAAGGACACAGCTAATGCCTTGCTACTTCCCTTCTTTAGATTTTTCTTAAAGTTACAACATTTATTCCTATAGTGCCCAAATCCCTGACACTCATGACACCGAACCACTTGAGATTTCTTACCAGGGTTTCTAGCAGTTGATTTATCATTCTTCTCTCTTTGTAATTTACTAGGGGCTCCTCTCTTTTTCTCTAGGGGTCATTTCTTACCCTTTAAGACTTTCTGGAATTTCTTCACAAAGTAGGCAATCTCCTCATCTCTAAGAGTTTCCACGTCAGATGACTCAGACTCCTCTTCCCTAACAGTGTTCAAGGCTATGGACTTGTTTTTCCTCGGTTGTAAAGTGGTGAGTTCATAGGTTTGAAGGGATCCTACGAGTTCTTCTATCTTAATTGTGTCCCGGTCCTTGCTTTCTTCAATAGCTATAACTTTAAGTCTAAATCTCTCGGGCAAGGACCTAAAAACCTTCCTTACAATTTCGGACTCGGGAATCCTCTCACCTAGGTTGAAACTAGAGTTAACAATGTCATTCAATTTGGCATAGAACTCATCAAAAGACTCATCATCCTTCATCTTGATTTCTTCAAACATTGAGGCTAGCATTTGTAATTTAGAATTTTTCATAGTTTTAGTTTCCTCAAGCGTTGTCTTTAGAATATCCCATACCTCTTTAGCAGTTTCGCACATTGACACTCTCCTAAACTCTTCAAGAGACACGGACATAAATAATGCATGGAGACCTTTACTATTCCAGTTGCATTCATCCAATTCATCCTTAGTCCAAAGGGAAATGTCAGTTGGGGTTACAACACCTGACACAGTTGTGGAAGGAGGTTTCTGACCATTTTGTACACTCACCCAGACACGTTCATCTAGGGACTTAAGAAAAGCACGCATTCTCACATTCCAATAGGCATAGTTGCTTCCGCCAAAATACGGAGGCACCGATAGTGATTGACTCATCTAGACAACTATGGGTCAGGACTCAAGATTTGGCTCTGATACCACTTGAAATATCATAGTTCGACCCAATCAACACCTAGAGGGGGGTGAATAGGTGTTTATGCGGAATTTTCTTTTTCAATCAATTAATAATTGCAACATGACACAAATATTAATTTGTCTAGATTAGTTCACATGCTTTATTATCGTATGTTTGAATACCGATAATAAATTAATTGTAGAAAAGTAAATAACTCAATTGTTTGATAACGGAGAAACCCCAATGTGGGTAAAACTTCGG
The DNA here is from genome assembly GCF_002742605.1 of Olea europaea var. sylvestris. Taxonomy (NCBI): domain Eukaryota; kingdom Viridiplantae; phylum Streptophyta; class Magnoliopsida; order Lamiales; family Oleaceae; genus Olea; species Olea europaea. The sequence continues at coordinate 171,429 of NW_019230996.1, forward strand.
GCTCAAGTCAATAGGAATCCACTATAAACAAAAATGCAACTTACAATCTGCCAGACTCAACCCACACTGGTTCTTCTGACCTTCTGACCGTAATTTCCTCAAAACCTTCCTGGAATGCATGATCCTGCACCAACTCCCGACTCCTAGCCCTCCTGGATTGCGTATTACACCAATTCCTAGCTCTTAATTTTGTCTATCTCCTGTGGATTCAAGAGAACTGTCTATTTTCTAACGATCGGGACTTCGATATCCTTCCTCGATCTCCAAGAATCAACAAAGACTCTGGAAGGTTGTGTTGTGGTATTTGATGAATGTTGATTTGATGTTTTTGGGTGATTTCACGAATCAAATATGGGATTGAATGAGAGAATCAAAGTGTGGAGAGTTTTCTTTAATTTCAATCCTCAAGAGAACGTCTAAAAATCGGCGCAATTTTATTTATATGAAGTGTATTTGGACATTTGGGTCGGGTTAAAATATCAAAAAAAGGAAAATAGGATTTTATGGGTAACACCGTCGCTCGAGCGAAAAGCAAGTGACGCTGTTTCGCTCGAGCGAAATGGGGGCGAGAAGCGAGCGACGACCTTTCTGTTTTTATCGCTCGAGCAACCACTTGGCGAGCAACTAGTGAAACTTCAACAACACATCTTGACCTACTTCAGAGCTCGAACCCTAGCATACTTTGAAAAAATTGCAACTTAGTCCCTCATCTTTTACACATGTACAAAATGATCCCTAACCTTTAAATATTGACAAATTGATCCCAAACTTTTGAACATTTACAATTTTACCCTTTTGTTCACATAATAGTCAACACGAAATCTAACAAATTGCAATGATGATCATCACTCTAAACTGAAACTAATGTAGCCAACATATGTTTAATACTTCCACATGCATATCAAGTTACTAATTAATATATAAAAACAAATGCAATTCAAGAAAAGTTTTAAAGCTGAAACCCGCATTCAAAGTTTCACCATTGCTGATCTCAAACGAGCCATTGTGTTAAAAAGGAACATGGATTCAACACAAAGACAAATTATAATGAAACCCAGGTCACAATGAAATGGTAAACGAAGTTACAAAAATCCCAGGGAAAAATAAGCTTACAGAGCATTTGCATACTGTATATCGGCCTCAATAATCTTCAAAGAATCCAAATAAGAACTCTTCCCCAGCTGCTGATAATATATTATCTCCATCTCTGCCCCCTCTATGCTTCTTCTTTTTTCAATGTATATTTTGTATTTCTTTCAAGAAAATTGCCAATTTTCCTCTACAGGAAAGCTAAAAGACAAAAAATTGAGCACTTTCTCGGCTTAGTGCAGATGGGTTCGTCCTTTAATACTGTTTTCATTGCAAGACAACGAATGCAGATAAAAGCAACATAAGAGAATAAGAAAAGACTTCCTTTGCCTTTTGCTCTCGCTTGTGGGTTCTTTTGTTTTAAGCCGCTAAGTTTATTTGTATAATCTTTGGTGAATATGGGGCGGCTTTAAGGATGACAACGTTGGTGTTCTGTTGGTTAGACGACAAATTATGGTGGCAAAGAATCCATTTCCAAAATTTGTTAATTATATTAATTTGCAATTATTGTCATCAATCAAACATATCTTCCAAATCTATTGCTTTAAACTAAGGCCTCAAAATTGTTTATTTAGTGGCATCTTAGACTAATCTTTTTATGTGCAGTTCAAAATTTGATCTTCCATTAAAAATATGATGCGTCAACAATTTTTACATTCAAATGATTATAAATTTCAAATTTAGAACTTCCATTCGACGGTGATACCTCAATTTAATAATATGATTAGTGTTAAAGTACGGGGACCCGAATTTTGTTTCACCCAATTCAAAAAACTCGCGGTGCTATATATATTATAGAACTAAAATTATGAGAAATTTTGGGAGTCTTGTGCACAGGAGTTTTTTCCTGTCTAATGTTTTCATGTAAATCTGTGTATTCTTGTTCTTAATTTTTCTAACAATATTATGTGTATATATGTAAGTAGTATTTCAAGAACATTTTTTTTTTGGGGCTAAAATTAATGTAATTTCAATCTTTAACGACATCACGCTCCTAATTCTATTTGTTCTATTTGACAAATGTATTTTAGAGAGACTTAATAATTCTTGTCATAAACTAATTGTGTTTTAAACCAATCCAATATCATCGAACTATGACTTAATTGCAGCGTAAAATTAATTGTTCATTGTTTCGAATGAGAGAGAGAAGTCAAGAATCAAAATACTTAGATGGGTTGGTGGATGGAGATGTTCATATTATTAGTTCCTTTTGCCACTTTTAATTATAATTAAAGTTATGAATGCGTATGTGTTCGTAAAAAATCATATAAATTGTTGAGTCAATACGAAACAAACAAGTTGTTCAAAATTTATTAGTTTAAAAGTCAGAATATTCTTTAATTTAGACTCTAGAGGCGTGCGAATATAAGCAATTTGCAATATAAAATCATCATTTGATTAAGAATCAAGTCTTCGGACGTAAGGAAGGAGTTAGAAAAAAAAAAAATATTGTGTGTGTTGATATTAAGGAAATTGCAACATTAATCTTCAATCTTTAAAATTAAGGAGATGACACCGTTGACTTTTCATTGATACACATACTCGGGTAAAGATAACAGTTTCAGGTGTTCATTTACCACAACTTCTGTAAGAGTATCTCTAATGTTTGTATAAAAAATGGATAAGTTTTGGTCTACATAATTTGGGTACATAGGAGTGTCCACATCCCTCACGACGAATCCCACCCCATGTGAGGGGTGTGGACACTCTTGTGTACATATTTTATGTACACCAAGCACAACCCTAAAAAAATTGGGTGTATATTGATTTTTTCTAAATCACATTTACATCTGGTATATCTAAATCTAAATTCTACTCCAATGAATTATCTAAAAATAAAATAAATTGGGTGCAAGTGAGTTGGTAGCTTTATATCTCTTGTGGATATTATTTAAAAAAAAAATGGATATAAATTTACGTTCCTTTTTTACGTTTTTTGACGAAATGTGCAATTCGAATTTCCTTCACATCTTTCCATTGAAGAGATTTTTGGCCATTTTGAAGATTTAAATCATAATTTAGATTTTTTGCAGAATCAATCTTCAATTTGTGGAATCCTGGCTCAATTTGCAATATTTTATCCCAAATCAATACGCACAACCAATCGGCTCCAATCCACAACTATGTTTTACTTCGATTGCTCAACTCAATATACCCATAAAGAATACAATGGGGCAACTACGATATGTAACCAATAAGAGAGGAAGATAGGTTTCATTTATTTCTACCACTAAGAGAAAAAACACAAAGAATCGGCCGCCCTTTTTTTCACTATTGCACACACACAAGGCTTCATCCAACAACAAGGCAATATATAGATCTAGAATGTATTTTAAGTGGGCTTTAATAATGGGCTCATGGACCAACAAATGGTAAATGAGTCAAAGCATAAAAGGTAGCCATCCAAGAAGTAAATGGGTTATGAGCAACATTAACTTAATTAAGTTGCTTCCAACGACCCTAAGTTATTTTCGGGTTGAGCTAATTGATTGATGTATTGATAATAGTTTCACTCATTCATGTGAAACTTGATTCAAACCGTTTAACATCGTTCGAAATTTATTAGGTATTAAAACCCAACAAGTCTCCATATTGATATCTAATCAACCTGCAACAATCAAAACACAAAGCTAATAATTGCATAATCAAGATAACCCAAAAAATTAGGATCACAAACCTTACATCATGTTTCGAACCTAAAATACATATTATACCTACTTCATGTACTTACCAGGGTTAAGGTCAAAAAATATCAAAGTAGGAACAAGTAATCACAGTTGTCAATCAAGAGCATAGACAGTATGCAATGAATAGAATAACACAAATCTTTTCAAACATGTTCATACAGAACAAATAGAATAAGACCAAGTAAATCAATCAAAATGCCCAACACATATGCAACAAATGCATAAATGACCCATGAAACAATCTCACCACACTTGTCATATCACATTATGTGTTGTTCACACCTTGAGAAAATATATCATCTCTTATCGTCCATCATGCTCACTAAACTGATCACTAATCCATGTTTAATTGGTAAATCAAAATAGATCCTAAGTCGACGGGATAATCCTCTATCAAAACCTCACTTTTCTCAACCTAAGTGGATAATGAGCCTCCACCTCACAGAAGCGATAGAACTGCCACTCCCATACTCCATTTGATCGAGATCTTTATAGATAAAGGATTTTAGACATTTAATCATATTTTCACTCATGATTCAAATGTCATACTCCACATCTCTTGTACATACCACCAATGCACCCTTAGTCATCTATAATCTACATTACAAAAACACACACACAACATACTTACTCCTAATGCATCCCAATCCACTATACATACAAGCACATTACACCAAGTAATTAGATTACTATCACATTCATGCAAATGCACATATGAAACATATTGAATTGTCATATAACTGTGCAACAGAACTAAGCAATCACACACATACAAAAGAATTATACACAGATACACATGCAGTAACTATGTTTACCCTAAATAAACCTCACTAGGATCATTATTCGACTCAAAGATACATTCGTCTCACCTCTCATCTTATCCTTTTGCTTATCCTTCTTTTTGGGACAATTCATCATAAATGTCCAATCTTACGATAGCTATAACACAACTTACCATCAAACTTGTCCCATCCTTTGCCTTTCTTTATATCACCATCATCACTCGAGTTACTACTTCAATCACTACTGCTTTGAGCTCTACCCATACTTATTTGCTTAAATTTCATTCTACTCATCATCATATGTATTTTCACCACTCTTTTTATCCTCTTTTTTAAACTTAATGTCTATTTCCTTACTCTCAAGAAAATTTATGACAATCTCGAGTGTTAAGGTGTCCCTACTATACTTAATTTCATTCTTAACCTCCATATATGAATTATGCATAGAATTGAGCAAAATAATAGCCTTATAGGTTTCAAATATCTTCTCATCACAATTAACAATATCTTAATTGAAAGGTCCATTTTATAATTAAAAAATCTTTCGAGCAAGTACAACTTATTATGAATAGATTTAAGCAAATATAAGTCTTTTAACTTTTTTTAAAGTTCTTTTGTAGTATTAAATTAATCTACTTTTCTCAAATATTATCTGACAAGTGAAAATAATTGAAGTGTAAATAAGTTCGTCAAATTCCCTTCTTCTTTTTTTTTGGGACAAATTTTCAAAAAATTACCATCAATAACTTTTGAAACATTGTGTTGGACCAAAATTTCTCCCATCTTTTGTTGCTAAATTGAAAATTCTTATTTTACATTGAAAATTCTCATTTCAAAATGTGAAGTCATTTTCTAAAACAAAACCACAAATTGCACAATTTGGTCACACAAAGTAATTCCAAGGTTACAATATAGTCGTTCTAAATTTTCAGGGTTTCGTAAGATTCGAGATCTTAATATCAAGCAAATGGTCAAATGGGTCAACTCTAGGTAATCTAATAGAATGATCAATGTCAACAAAAATTCAGTTTCTCACACAATGACTTAATGGCAATTAAAGCACAGAATTAATAATTAACTTGCAATTAAATCCAACACTTCAAATAGGGTAAATAATTCCTAAATATCTTGTACAAATAATGGTTACCTCACATAATGACTCGTTAATGCTTGAATTTAAATGGGATAAGTCAATTTACCCTAGCAGACCAGGTCTGAGTGTCTGTAATTTTAAAGGGATGCAAATTTGCTACTTTAGGGCCATCACTATTCACCCTAAAAGTTTTAGCAAATACAACAGCACGGTCGACTAATAATTGCAAATTGAGAGTCGAAGAGCAAAATTGTCCAGATTCGCCATATAACCTAAAACAGAAAATTAACACCGTCAAAACGTCAAGAATGATAAGGTGAGTATTCTATCTAAAAAAAGCTCTTCTAGAAAGAGTTGGACATGCCGTCGCATGCCACCATCGAAATTCCCACACATCACCATGCGCGCTATGGTTAGGAACACCTCTACTTGCACAGCACGAATATGGCCTCTATTTCCTTAACTACTTTCTAGTTTGGTCGAAAAATGTGATTAAAGGTCCGGTCAAATTGAGTTTCTTCGATCCTGCCAATTTCTGCTTCAATTCTTGTCAGTTTTTGGTTTAAAATCCACCACACTCTGATACCAATTTATCACGAGATCGATCTTCAACTTGTGGAATCTGTGCTCAACACAACCAATTGGCTCCTACCCATGACTATATTTACTTCGATTGCTTAGCTTAATGTATCCACTAAGAACACAATAGGGCGGCTGTAATATATAACCAAGAAAAGAGAAAGACAGTTTTCGTTTATCTCCGCCATGAAGAGAGAAAACATAAAGAATTGCCTACCTCTTTCTCGTTGTTGCACACACACGTCGCTTCTTCCAACAATAAGGCCATAAATAGATCTAGGGTGTGTTTTAAGTGGGCTCTATTGGGCTCATGGACCAACAAATTACAAAGGGACTAGAACATTAAAAAAATATATATTATAATAATAATCCATCCAAGAAGTAAATGGGTTGTGAGCAACTATAAATAAGTTGCTTCCAACGACCAAAAGTTATTTTTGGGTTAAGCAAATTAACTGATGTGTTGATAATAATTTCACTCATCAGTCGAAGCTTGTGAAACTTACTTTAAACCATTTACCATTATAGTCCGAGATTTATTGTGTATCAAATTCCAACAAGATTTGATTTGGAGCACCATTGGAGATACTCTAAGTAAAGCTTTTAGATTTAAGAGTGTGTTTGATTGACATGGAAAATATCACCTAGAAAAGAAAATGTTTTCCTTATTTTGAGGAAAATAAAAATCACCTCCACCCAAGAAAAATATTTTCCTCAAAAACGAGGAAAAGTAGGCATATTTTCAAAAGTTGGAAAATGTTTTCCATAAAAAAAAATAGCAATCAAACACCCCAAGTAGGAATTTGGATAGAAAACTGATATTTTTCATGGAAAATAAATATAATCAAACACGCCCTAAAACTTTTGTAAGAGATTTTTCAGCAAAAGTTGTTTCTAAAAGGTTTTTGACAATTTGATTATTAATTCCAAATTGCTGTGAACGTTAAATTGATTATTTATCATCATAACTATAAAAGATTTATTTTATGATATATTCAATGTCAATTTTTTCTATAAATAATATAGGATAAATTATTTATTTAATAATTTATAACCTATAGTATATATTAAAATTGATGTTTTAATTAAAGTAACACGTCATAATTATTTAGTATGTCTCAAATTATTAATTTACATTTACATATTTTTATTCTAAATATAAGTTTGCATATATTTAAATTTTATTAAATTAATAAGGGTAGTATTTTCATTTTAAAAGTTTTGTTTCATACCACCACCAAATTTACATACTACACCACATTATAATCACTTCACAATTAAAATATATTTTCAATAAATATACTACAACAAATTTACAATTATACTCTTAATCGAGTAAAAACTAAAAATATATAAAGTATTGTAGTGTACTCATCAATCCCAATATTACTCCTCATTTTTTTTTTTATCCTTCCCATCCATTCTAGATTCTTTGCCGTATCATTCCTCTCCATTGATACCTAAGCGAATCCCAGTTGAAATTAAAATTATGACATCAGCATTATCCAAGAAGAACAAGCCTTTTTATTACTGGATCGCCTTCAAAGCTGACCAAGACCCTATTTCCCAAGTTTTCTTTGAGAAAATGAAGGAACCTAAATTTGTCGACATGAAAGTGGAGTTACCTAAGTCTTGTAGAAGTGCAATCATGCCTCAGGATGATGATGCAGGCTTTTATTTGTTAGAGGAAAATGAAGAGGCTTATAAAGTGGAAGCAGTGCAGAACAAATAAAAATTATCTTGCCGTCGTGGAAGAAAGCAAAATTCATGGTCGATAGAAAAGCAATCGGCAATCAGATGGTGAGGAAAAAGAAAGAAAAAATTAGGTTTACATTTGTGGTGGAACAATAATTTATTTTATTAAAAAGTATATTAAAACTCTAATTATGTAATTTTACTTAAAGTTAAGTAAATAAAAAAATATACTGAAAATTGAGGTGCAACTAGTAAAATTTAAAGTGGTAATATAATTACCCTTTAAGAAAAAATATGACCATTGTAGGTCCAAAAGTTAACGCTTCGATCAATATTATTATCTAACACAAATAAGACTGCTTATTGTACGCAACATAGCTTTTCCTTTTCTTTCCCAATTTTGCCCTCTACTCCACAAATGAGATGTGACCCAATAATACATTTTTTCATAAGACTAGTGGGATGAACGTGTGTTGCACGTTATTGGATAATATTAAAAGTAAGTGCATGCAAATATTAGATAGATTCATTTGTAAACATGAAAGATATTCATAAGTTGATTGAAATTGACTTACTTTTTGTCTTTTTGTCTTTTTTATATTTTTTATTCTTGATACGAACATTTGATTTTCATTGTATTTAATTTCTCATTACAATTATTCATTTATTGGAGTTCTATACAATCGTAGAAGCCTTAAGGCAAGAATAAAAACAATTATCCATTAACTAGCATTCTTTTAGTCTTGAGGCACGCTAGACTTTATGAAAATTTCAAGATCAACTTTATTGTTTTGAGAACTTTATTGTGTGATAAGAGTCCTAGACTAAGACCAAATGTGATGCCAATAGATGCAACAAGAGCAAAAGATATCACAAGATTAGCCCATTACTGAGATTCACAATATGAAGTGTTTTCATCTATGGGTAATTAGCATAAAATATCTTTATCTTTCAATATTATTGTGCAAAACGTCCATACCTTTCATTTTTTGGCATTTTCACCTCTACCTTCCACATTTCATTGCGCAAAAGGTCTTTTTTATCAATTTTTTACGATTTTACCCTTCTATTTAAATAAAACAAAAAGAAAAGAAAAAATAATGAATTAATCACAACCAAAGTCCCAAATTTTCAAAACATTACAAATGAGTTAAAAATATATTCTTAAAAATCAAAACTAAAAAAATAAAAAATGTTATTCTTAACCCACCAAATTGGAGAGCATTGAAATTTTGATAAATTTCAATAAATTATGCATGTGAATCTATATATATGTGTGTGTGTGTGTGTGTGTGTGTGTGTGTGTGTACATAATCATGCATGTGTATATAAATGTTAGTACACCTCGATGACGTATATTGGGCGACGAAAGTTCGATTATTGAGGGTAGACCATTGAAGAGTGTTAGGTCTATAGTGTAATTGACATTCTATAGACAAAACGAGCACAATTGTATGTTTGTAAAAGTCAGGGATTCAATTAAACATTCTGTAAAAGTCAAGGGCTTAGGGTGCAATTTTGTATAGACGAGGTAAATTAGTATTCGAGTCATTGAAGGAGTCCAAGACGTCCAAGAAGATCACATAAAATCATTGGAATGCAACTGGAAGTCTAAAGGATATCAAAGAGTCGCACAAACTATGTTTCAGATTTTCAGTCGTAAATTTCAATGCATTTTTCTCATAGAAAACATTGGAATTTGGATAAGGCTATTTCTAGAATAATTTTAGTCCTTTGAGTTAAAGTTTCAAATCAAGTTGAATCACCACAATCAGACATTTAGAGAGAAAGTTATGATAAAAATACTAATGACTGCTCACCATGGCTTGATTCTCACTGGCATTTTGCTCGAGCCAAAAAAATAGAATATCTCTCGCTCGATTCTTCTCAACCCTCACTTGAGTGACATTCTCGTGTGGAAAAACCCCTAGTTCACATTTTTGAAGTATTTTACTCGGCCCATACTGCCTAGACACCTTCAAATATAAATACCCAAGCCCTAACATGAATTTTTAGAGGTTGCTATATTATTCTTTCATTGCTAATATATTAATTCATAATATCTTTGAAGAGATCCAAGGTGTAACTAATTGGTGATTCCATCTACATCAATCTTGTGATTCGGCAACCATTGTTTTGGGAAAAACATTGAATTTACATAACCCAAACCACCATTCTTCCTTAATCTTTTGAGGAAGTGACTCTTTCATTGGGGATTGAGAGAGGTGGATATCAAGTGCAGTGAATCGGATAGAACAGGTGGTTATTGGAATTGCACTTGATGATACAATCAGTGAAGGACCGAGAGGATGTAGTAGACAGCAGATTTGGTTACAAGAGGTAGATCAGGAAGTCTAGCAAGAGGCTAGAAGTATCTATGGCAGTAGATCGTGAGACTGGAATAGCGGGGCTGATTAGGTATGAAGTTTGGTAACTTGTACTTACTGAATTGGTATAGAGGACATTACTGGCTTGGTCCCAAAGTCACGTTGGGGTTTCTCCATCATCATATTGTGAATTGTTATGTTTATTGTTTACTTTACATTACGCAAACCTGCAGTTCAACCTTAGCAATTAATTGGATTGTATGTTTAACCATCTAGACATTAATTAAGGTGACTTGTTGCTCTGATTAATTAATTTCACACGTAAGGTCAAACAAATTGTTAACTTGGAATGTAAACTTGGTAACACATAAATTTGAATTTGACACTGTATCGCGTTAGTCGAACTTTCTAGCATATCTAAGCGTTCTACTAGAATTTTCAAGTGGTATGAGAGCCTAAAATCGTGTCATGACCTTACATAGTCTAGATGAGTACCTCGTTGAATGTGCTGCCCCACTTTGATGATAGTAATTATGCATGTTGGAAGCTTAGAATGAGGACATTTTTGAAATCCATGGATGAGCGTGTTTGGCAAAGCGTAATGAATGGTTGGTCTGCCTTTAGTATCACAGTAGATGGTGTAGTCACTCCCACTCCCCTAGAAAACTGGTTTAGAGCACAATTGGATAGCTATAACTTTAATAGCAAGGCCATCCATGTATTGTTTATGGTTGTGTCCCTCGAAAAATTTAGGAGAGTATATGTGTGAGGTAGCTAAGGATGTTTGGACATTTTGCAAACCATACATGAGGGAACCCAGGCCGTTAAAAATTCTAAGTTACAAATGCTGATCGGTAGGTTCGAGAAAATCAGGATGAGAGATGATGAGACATTTGATGTCTTTTATGCGAGCTTTAATGACATACTGAATTCATCCTTCAAACTAGGTGAGAAAATTCCCGAGCCCAAGATAGTTAGAAAAATTCTTAGATCCTTACCCGAACGTTTCAAGTTGAAAGTCATAATTATTGAGGAAAGTAAGGACATAGACACTATCAAGGTAGGAGAGTTAGTCGAATCCCTCCAAACCTATGAGTTGACCTTAGACAATCATGTTAAGAAAAAATCCATAGCCTTAAACTCCGTTAGGAATAAACGAATGGAATCTTCGGATTCAGATTTACCCAACGATGAGGAGATGGTCTACCTAGCTAAGAAATTTCGAAAAATATTTAGAAATAAGAAGCCTCAAGAGAGACCAAAAAGGTGGCTCGGATGAATCTAGGAGAAAATCTAAATCCATGAGATGCCATGACTGTTAGAGTTTCGATCACGTGAGGAGTGAGTGTCTGAGTGCTAGGAGATTTGAAGAGAAGCCAATGAATACTACTCGCACTGATGACAAGTCTATCTCGAACAATTAGAGTGAGAAATCCACATGTGAGGAGAGTGGAAAATACGTGGCCTTCGTTACTAGGGTTAAGAGTGAATCCAAACAGGGGAGTGAAACGGATGAGGACCTAAATAGTAGTGAAGAATCTGATGATTATAGTGGAAGCGAGGAAGATCTAGAAGAAGCTTATGAGAAGATGTATGAATAAAGTCTCAAGATCATAGCTATTAACCAGGTGTTGAGCAAGAAAGTGAAGGAACTCAGGTTAGAGAATGAACAGTTAGAAGCCCAAGTTGTGATCTCCCCAATAATAATGAGATGTCCTCTAAGAGAGTAAGTGAGATGACTGTTGAGAATGAGACCTTAGCTATTCTGGTTAAGCACTTTGAAAGTGAGCTAGAATTGTCTAAGTCTCAGATACTTGCCTTTTCTAGCAATTCTGAAAAGCTAGAAAATATTATAGGAATAGGCAAGCCGACTAGTGATAATGGAGGTCTAGGTTTTGATAGTAATGCTGCTAGTACTTCACAGACCACTTTTATTTGTGCTACTGACCAGCCTGACATTTTAACTAACCTCATATCTAATGTTGTGGGATCTTCAGGACATAGGTCTACAAGACGTCGTAGGACCCATCGACTAGGAATAGAAATCAATGTCCACATAACACAGGTCCTAGGTTTATCTCGACATGCTTTCAGTGTAGAGAGTTAGGTTGCATCCGCCCTAGATATCATTACTACCTGAACAATAGGAAAGGCTTGAACTTGAAAAAGGACAAAAAATCAGGTGTATGTTTGTTAGATTGGATTCCTTGCTGATAAAGTGAATCGTTTGACCCAATTGGTGACATAGTTGTTTGAAAACAATCCCCATTCTGGAGAGGTTTGGGTGAAGAAGAGCGATCTCCCGAATTTGGTAATAGATCACGGTGCTCTAAAGGAAAGATTACTTATATACCTACTTGATTAAATATTTTTTATACATGCATGCTCTTAATTGTCGTATGATTGTTGCATGCATCACGTGTATTTTGGTTGTTTTATTTTTTTATTTTATTTTAGTTTTTTGCATGTGCATTTTTATTTGTTTGCTTTGGCGCATGCATATTTAATTTTATCTTTGTGTGCTTGACTTTATTTTCTTTTGCGTGTGGAGTATTTATTTCAGTAAAAATGAAAAACACAAAAAAAAATTGAAAATTTGAAAAAGACAAAAATAATTGGTTATGAAAATTGCTACAGCATGACACATATTTCTTGAACTTGTTGGTTGTGATCATATATGAGCTAAAATTGATAAGCTATAGAATAATATTCATTACTTGTTTAGGTCTTTTTAGATTACTTAGTATAGGTGTCATCATGTACCATCTGCACTGCACACACTATGAATTTGTTAGTGAGACTCTGCCGCGTGTGTGAGATTAGTGATGGTTGTCACATGTTGATAGGGTGGCTTTGAATATGAATTGACCAATATTTAGTAGACCTAAACCCGAAAATTATCCCCCCATATTGAAGCTCAGTATCTTAATTTTTTTTTCGGGGCCTATTTGACTCGAACAATTAAGCATGCAAGGTCTCTTAAAACCCAGTGCCTATGGTTAACTGACTTGGGTTAACCGGCCTAAAGCTCACTATAGTTATCATCTTAGTCGCCTTGGAAAGGAACCTGCACTGAAGATGAAAAATTAATGAGCTGGAAAGATGTGAAAAATATGAAGAGTAGGAATAATATAAAAATCCGAAAATATAAAAGCTCATAGTAAGGAGGAGATGAGTAAAAATAATAAGTATATGTCCTACTAGACATTACATGGTTTGACTTTCATTAGTAGGAGAATATTCTTATTAACAGTGATTGGCATGTCCATTCTCACAAAATTAAGCTTTGAAGTCATATTTACATTAGAATAGTGACACTTCACATGCATGAGTCACTTGTACTTTTTACTCTATTTTGGTCTAAACTGAGTATGTAGGGAGGTCTGCTACTTGTTAATTTTACTTTTGCATGCTATCAACTGCATTATGTGTTATTTGCTCACCTTGTTCTTGATATGATTCCCTTCAGCATTTTTGACAAAAAGAGGGAAAGTGTAACTAAGAGAGAGAAAAACATGTAAAAGAGCATACACATAAGGCGAGTAACATTACGAGATTTTGCAGTCAGTGAGAGTGTTGCATTACATTCCATATTATATCCATTTGTTTGAGTTTTGATGTTTAATGATGTTGGAGTTTTCGATTGGTGTTTTTATTAACATCAATATCACGTCTCAAACTAGCATGTTGATGTGTTTGTGATTAAGTGTTTTAATGTTTATATTTTCTGTGTCACATGTTTTTACACTGGGTATATGGGTTTTTGAATTTCAGGAAATAGGTACAAGGAATGCAAGACTCAGACTCAGTGATTGGATTTATTGGGTAGAATAGATTGTGTCCAGAGTCCTGATTTATATTTGTATAGTCCTGGCTTATTGTGTATAGTTTTGTCACAGAATGTCAAAGGGGGATTTTGTTATGTCTATAAGTGTAAATGACAATTCTATAGACAAAACGAGCATAATTGTATGTTTGTAAAATTCAGGGATTCAATTTAACATTCTTGTAAAAGTCAAGGGCTTAGGGTGCAATTTTTTATAGATGAGGTAAATTAGTATTTGAGTCATTGAAGGAGTCCAAGATGTCCACGAAGATCACATAAGATCATTGGAATGCAATTGAAAATCTAAAGGATATCAAAGAGCCGCACAAATTATGTTTTAAATTTTCAATCGTAATTTGCAACACATGTTTTTCATAGAAAATGTTGGAATTTGGACAAGGAAACTTCTAAAAGAATTGTATCTCTTTGAGTTATCTTTCTAAAGCAAGTTGAATCACCTCAATTGGACATTAGGAGAGAAAGTTATGTTAAAAATACTGACAATTGCTCACTGTCGCTTAATTTTCGCTGGCATTTCGCTCGAGCCAAAAAAATAGAATACCTCTCCCTCGATTCTCACCACCCCTCACTCGAGCGACATTCCCATGTAGTAAAACACCTAGTTTGTGTTTTTGAAGTATTTTACTCGCCCCATACCACCTAGATACCTTCAAATATAAATACCCAAGCACTAACACAAATTTTGAAAGGTTGCTACATTATTCTTTCATTACCAATCATATTCATAACATCTTTGAAGAGATCCAAGATGCAATTAATTGGTGATTCCATCTACATAAATCTTGTGATCCAGCAACCATTTTTTTGGAAATTAAAACACCATTATTCCTTAATCTTTTGAGAAAGGGACTCTCTCATTGGGGGATTGAGAGAGGTCGATGTTAAGCGCAGTGAATTGGACAAGAACGGACAGTTCTTGAAATTTCACTTGGTGATACAATTATTTAAGGACTAGGAGGTTGTAGTGGACAGCAGATTGGTTTGCAGAAGGTAGATCAGGAAGTCTAGTAGGAGGTTAGAGGTATCTACGGCAATAGATCGTGAGACTGGAATAGCAAGTCTGATTGGGTACGAAGTTTGATAACTTGCACTTGCTGAATTGGTATAGTGGACATCACTGGCTTAGTCCAGGAGTTTTACCCGTGTTAGGGTTTTTTCGTCATCATATTGTGAGTTGTTGTATTTATTGTTTACTTTACATTACGCAAATCGGCAGCTCAACCTTAGGAATTAATTGGATTGTATGTTTAATCATCTAGACATTAATTAAAGGATTTGTTGCTTTGATTAATTAATTTCGTACGTAAGGTCAAACAAATTGTTAACTTGGAACGTAAACTTGGTAACACATAAATTTGAATTTGACATTGTATCGCCTTAGTCGAACTTTTTAGCTATCTAAGCGTTCTACTAGAATTTTCAAAGAGGAGCAACCCTCGACCTCAATCAGCCGCTGCGGCTTCTCCATGTCCCCATAAGCCGCCACCGTGTAGACATCATTCCGGAGGCTATCATCTTCCACCACCACCTTTGCCGCCAGTTGCTTCCAATCTCCGGATTCCAGTTCTTCCACCAGCTTGATCTCCGATGCCATATTAAATTAAATATTCCAAAAATTGGCAGGCAACAATAAAGGGTTTTCAATTTTATTTTATTTTTTTATATTTTTTTTAGTTTTGATTTTTAAGAATATATTTTTAACTCATTTGTAATTTTTTGAAATTTTGGAACTTTGGTTGCAATTAGTTCATTGTTTTTTCTTTTCTTTTGTTTTTCTTTTATTTAAATGGAAGGGTAAAATCATCAAAAATAGATGAAAAGGACATTTTGCACAAAGAAAGATGGAAGGTAGGGGTGAAAATGAAAGGTAGGAATGATTTGTACAATAACATTGAAAGATATGAACGTTTTGTGCCATTTACCCTTTTTTCTATCATTATAGTGTCAAATAAATTGGTTATATAGAAAATTATGATATGTATTTTCAATTAGTGAATCAACCAGAAGTAAACAATTAAAGAATTTGTACGACTTGGAGACTTCAGAAAACAATTTGAATGAAAGTAACAGAGTAGAGGGAAAATGATGGTCAAATACTATATCAACACGCTTGCCATGTACAAAATTAAAAAATTAATATATGAAAAGTGAAAACTTTTGCAAGTTTGTCTAGATATCACTTTTGGAATTATAGATTTAATAAAGATTTAGATGAGATCCAAGAAATATTAAAATCTCAAATATTAGATAATTTTTAAAACAACTGTAATCAATGATCAGCAGTTATAAACATAGACAAAACTATAAACATCAATCCAAATAACTACTACCCCATGAATAAACAGATCTAAAAGTTCTTATCTAACAACAATAAAAACATAAAAAAGAATGAAAACCTATATTATATTTATGCAAAAGAAATACCCATAAATAAAAAAAACTAAACGCCATATTCAAATGCACTGACAGATGTGTGCCACAAAATACACAAAATAAATTTGTACTAATAAAAGAAGAAATAGTAGTAAAAGTAATAACAAACGTGGAAGGTATAGGTAGCAAATTCAATGCAATTGTAAATTTAGATTCCAAGCAGACTTCATTTCGAGTGAATTGTGATAGAAAATTGATTTTCCCACTCCTAAATCGTATATTAGTACAACTTTGAACAAGTAATCATGGTTATAATAGAATGTACAAAAGTTCAGTAGAACTCTAGAAATAAATGCCAAGGACTGGAGTAACAATAGAATCAAGAAGTAAAAAAGAAAAAAAACAAGAATATATTTGTCTAGAAACACAATTAGAGAGGCAAAGTTTTGCATATTAGTAACAATCCATATAAGATAAAAGCAGACGTAACTACTAAAATTAAATTCCAAAAGAACACTTTACAAGCCGAAGATGGAATTCTTCGGAGAGAGGGAAAAGGAAAACTTCAATCGATAGAAAAGGCTTATCATTCAACTATAAATAAACCACATGCAATAATATCTTTCATATGAAATTGCGTATCTTTTGTTTCTCCTCAACTTCACAAATTGCATATTTGTTAGGTTTTCTGGTTAATCAATTGAAAGGACGATGAGAGTGAAAAACAAAGATAGTATTGGTGGGTTGTTCGTAAATGCTCAATATGTAATCTCTAACTTGCTAATAACGATCATACCAACCACCATAACTTTCCTTGACAATTATACACAATGCATTATTTCATTGCATTTTCATGCTAGTAAGCAATGGAAAGGATTTTTACGAAAATCGGAATGATTAGCATCATCCTTAGTTAAGTATTCAGTGCATAAAAAAATTAATTTTCTTACGAATAAGCACA
The DNA here is from genome assembly GCF_002742605.1 of Olea europaea var. sylvestris. Taxonomy (NCBI): domain Eukaryota; kingdom Viridiplantae; phylum Streptophyta; class Magnoliopsida; order Lamiales; family Oleaceae; genus Olea; species Olea europaea. The sequence continues at coordinate 188,862 of NW_019230996.1, forward strand.
TTTATACAAGAAAAACATAAACATATTAAACTAAGTAACTCAAGTAGCTGATTTTTAAATTAGGTCACCCATACAGTGAGATGGTTTACTCGCCGCTTACTGTTAAATTGACCAGACGATTCAGAATTACTTCCTAGCCTATCTCTAACTAATTCTTTACTTCCAACTGTTCACTCTGAATTATTGTTTTTATGGATACCTATTATTTACTACTATACGTGGAATGATTTATAGTATATTTAACTTGTCTTCTCTTGGTTGATGGTATGAACTAATAGATAGGTTCGAGAAAATAGATGACTTGACACTTAAGCTTACATTTGCCTCCTTCTACCCCCTCAAACGACCTGAAAAGATATTTGCATAATCACAAGAATATATAAAACACAGAATCTGCACATACATTGTTGTTATCGAGTTCTCTTATCCTTAATCAAGGCAATTTCTAAAGCGTTCCCTTGTTCCTCGAACAATGGTTGTATCTGACATCATTTAACCAAAAAATAATTAATAAAGTTAACTGGGTATGTCTATATGTTATTGAAAAACAATCATTGTGCACGTAAAGCTTGGGATTTTTATGGACCTAAGTGTTAGTATGCATAAACTTATGCTTGCCATCAGGGGTGGACCCAGACCTTTAGTATTGTGGGGTCAAATTTTTAAAAATAATTTTTTTAATAAACAACATAATATCAATGAAAATAGGTTAATATATATTTTGACACTTTGAAAACATCGTATAATTACATCATTATTTATATTATTAAATAAATTTTGCTACTTATATAATTTGTTTATCATTTCACTAGCAAATGCTGAGTTAAAATTGAGTAAATTAAATTGAAATAAAATTCAAGTTTAATTCAGGAAGTAAATTAAATTCAAATTTAAAGCAGATATAATTCGAAAGTAATTCAAATTATATTTAATCCGTAATGACCCTAAAAAATTTACATCATATTTCATGTAAGACTTCCGAATGAAATGATATAAATTATATTGAAAAATTTAT